>NW_027206681.1:1058228-1143228 GCF_032191515.1 Phaenicophaeus curvirostris
GGGAGCGTCTGGAAGAGGGTGAGCGCCTGAGGGGAGACTGGGTCGTCGTGAGGAGGAGCGTGGGAGTGTAGATTTCTCATGGTCATAAAAGCAGATTTTGGTCTTGGAACTGCAGGTGCCCCAGGCCGTGTCAGCTGCCGGTCCTGACGTTTGAGCGAGCAAGGGGCAGGTGAGCAGAATGCCCGGGCGGTTTTGCGATGGGTGACGGGGCGTAGTACAAGATGTTGGCGGTGTGGTGCCGACGGCTGGCACTGTGTTTTCCTCTTTGTTTTTTTCTTGCAGATGCTGAAGAGGAACCCCGTGACTGCAGGATTATTACCGTTAGCCGCTGTGATTTGAGCTGCTTTGGCCCAGGACAGCTTGAGTCGTGGCCCTCTGCAAGCTAAGTTGAGGGAGCAGAGCTGGGAAGCGGGAGGCGGGTTGGGGCTAGCAGGGAGGGGTTTTGAAGGTAGCCTAGGCCGTGCAGGGAGAGTGGTCTTTGGGCCGGTGAAGGCAGAGGGGCGTACTTCTGAGCCCAAACCCTGCACGGGCAGGGCAGTTCCAGCCTGTATCTGTTGGGGTCTAGTCTGTCTAGTCACCGTGCCGCGTCTGAAATTTTCTGCAGGTCTTGATGTCCTCTTTTGTGGTCAAGGCACGCCGGGCTTTTGCTGCGGCCTTGCAGCCCGCCTCGCCATCCGGAAGAGGTACTCTTCCGTTTTCTTGGATCCCTGTTGTGGGACTCGTTCCGCGCATCCTCTGCATCTTTAGGCCTTTAAAAGGGGCTTCTTGCCCGTCCATCTAGCCAGTTGCGGCCACAACTCTTTGGAACCCTGCACGGTTCATGGCTTTTCCAGGGCTGCCGTAGGTTCTCCCTCGGAGCCCTGTCCGTTGCCTTGCCCATTGGCAGGGATGGTCCCGGTGTCCTCTTTGTCGCTGTGAGTCTTCTTTTGTCCCGGTTCCCGACGTTGGTCTTGTGTGCTGGTGTTCTGTGTGTATTTGTGTCTGGTTGGAGCTGCTCTGCCTGGTGCGTAGAGGAATTGATAAGAGTCAGCCGAGGTAGAGTGGCCTGATTGCGTACTTAAGGTTTTGATGAGACTAGATGTTGCAGTCTAGGGGCGTCCATTACTTTGACGAAGTAGGAGCCCTCGGTTTGGCGGGTGAGGAAGGTAGTTTCTGCTCCTCTCTGGAGTCACGGAGGGGATGACCATAACTGCGTGGGAGAAGGCAGTGGGTGCGGTGGCGAAGGGGTTTGTACGTGAAGGGAGCGGCAATTCATGTTTGGGTTTGGTTGTGGACTAGCTTTGCTTGGCTGTAATGCCCAGTAGAGGCGGCCTCAGTAAAAGCAAGCGAGAGGCTTGGATTTCTTGGGGCGTTGCTGAGCGTCAGGGTGATGTCTTTGCTGTTGTGTTTTTCAGATGTAGAGGCCGGACCTGTGCGCCGAGAGGCACGGATGGAGATGGGTGCGGGTCGAGTGCCATAGCGAGGTGGGTCTGCTGCGGTGTCGGTGGGAAGATGTGGCCGGGGGCTGTGCGACTAGATAATGGGTTTTGGTTTGAAGGTACGGGGCCGTGGGCAAAGCAGTAGAGTGGCAGAGGAGCTGGCTTGGGTGAAGAGAGCAACGGTGAGTTGCGTGAAGCAGCAGTTGTTGTTCCTGTGTCCTCGAGTCCATGAAGGTACAGCCGTCCTTGACTGCTTGTGGATTCCAGGTGGAGCGCGTCCTGGACGTGTCGGCCCAAGGTGATGGAGGTTCGGTGGCCGAGCGGTGAAGGTAACGTAGCGGGAGATGGGATTCGCTGGGAGCTGCCTGTCTATTTGGGTTGTGTCTAAGCAGGTCTCTTCTTGCAGGTTCAGCCTGCGGCATCAGAGGGGCCCAGCTTGGTGTCAGCAATCGGCGTGAGAAGGTGAGGTGGCTGTCTGAGGTGGTGTCTAAGAGCCAAGTGCTATGTAGCAACTCAGCTGAGCGTTTTTGGTTTTGGCAGGTGCTGTTCGGGGAGCGTCTGGAAGAGGGTGAGCGCCTGAGGGGAGACTGGGTCGTCGTGAGGAGGAGCGTGGGAGTGTACATTTCTCATGGTCACAAAAGCAGATTTTGGTCTTGGAACTGCAGGTGCCCCAGGCCGTGTCAGCTGCCGGTCCTGACGTTTGAGCGAGCAAGGGGCAGGTGAGCAGAATGCCCGGGCGGTTTTGCGATGGGTGACGGGGCGTAGCACAAGACGTTGGCGGTGTGGTGCCGACGGCTGGCGCTGTGTTTTCCTCTTTGTTTTTTTCTTGCAGATGCTGAAGAGGAACCCCGTGACTGCAGGATTATTTCCGTTAGCCGCTGTGATTTGAGCTGCTTTGGCCCAGGACAGCTTGAGTCGTGGCCCTCTGCAAGCTAAGTTGAGGGAGCAGAGCTGGGAAGCGGGAGGCGGGTTGGGGCTAGCAGGGAGGGGTTTTGAAGGTAGCCTAGGCTGTGCAGGGAGAGTGGTCTTTGGGCCGGTGAAGGCAGAGGGGCGTACTTCTGAGCCCAAACCCTGCACGGGCAGGGCAGTTCCAGCCTGTATCTGTTGGGGTCTAGTCTGTCTAGTCACCGTGCCGCGTCTGAACTGTTCTGCAGGTCTTGATGTCCTCTTTTGTGGTCAAGGCACGCCGGGCTTTTGCTGCGGCCTTGCAGCCCGCCTCGCCATCCGGAAGAGCTACTCTTCCGTTTTCTTGGATCCCTGTTGTGGGACTCGTTCCGTGCATCCTCTGCATCTTTAGGCCTTTTAAAAGGGGCTTCTTGCCCGTCTATCTAGCCAGTTGCGGCCACATCTCTTTGGAACCCTGCACGGTTCATGGCTTTTCCAGGGCTGCCGTAGGTTCTCCCTCGGAGCCCTGTCCATTGCCTTGTCCATTGCCTTGCCCATTGGCAGGGGTGGTCCCGGAGTCCTCTTTGTCGCTGTGAGTCTTCTTTTGTCCCGGTTCCCGACGTTGGTCTTGTGTGCTGGTGTTCTGTGTGTATTTGTGTCTGGTTGGAGCTGCTCTGCCTGGTGCGTAGAGGAATTGATAAGAGTCAGCTGAGGTAGAGTGGCCTGATAGCGGGCTTAAGGTTTTGACGAGACTAGACGTTGCAGTCTTGGGGCGTCCATTACTTGGCAGAAGTAGCAGCCCTTGGTGTGGCGGGTGAGGAGGGTAGTTTCTGCTACTCTCTGGAGCCACGGAGGGGACGACCAAAACTGCGTGGGAGAAGGCAGTGGGAGCGGTGGCGAAGGCGTTTGTACGTGAAGGGAGCGGCACTTCATGTTTGGGTTTGGTTGTGGACTAGCTTAGCTTGGCTTGGCTGTAATGCCCAGTAGAGGCGGCCTCAGTAAAAGCAAGCGAGAGGCTTGGATTTCTTAGGGCGTTGCTGAGCGTCAGGGTGATGTCTTTGCTGTTGTTTTTCAGATGTAGAGGCCGCACCTGTACGCCGAGATGCACGGCCGGAGATGGGTGCGGGTCGAGTGCCATAGCGAGGTGGGTCTGCTGCGGTGTCGGTGGGAGGATGTGGCCGGGGGCTGTGCGACTAGATAATGGGTTTTGGTTTTGCTTTGAAGGTACGGGGCCGTGGGCAAAGCAGTAGAGTGGCAGAGGAGCTGGCTTGGGTGAAGAGAGCAACGGTGAGTTGCGTGAAGCAGCAGTTGTTGTTCATGTGTCCTCGAGTCCGTGAAGGTACAGCCGTCCTTGACTGCTTGTGGATTCCAGGTGGAGCGCGTCCTCGACGTGTCGGCCCGAGGTGATGGAGGTTTGGTGGCCGAGCGGTGAAGGTAACGTAGCGGGAGATGGGATTCGCTGGGAGCTGCCTGTCTATTTGGGTTGTGTCTAAGCAGGTCTCTTCTTGCAGGTTCAGCCTGCGGCGTCAGAGGGGCCCAGCTTGGTGTCAGCAATCGGCGTGAGAAGGTGAGGTGGTTGTCCGAGGTGGTGTCTAAGAGCCAAGTGCTATGTAGCAACTCAGCTGAGCGTTTTTGGTTTTGGCAGGTGCTGTTCGGGGAGCGTCTGGAAGAGGGTGAGCGCCTGAGGGGAGACTGGGTCGTCGTGAGGAGGAGCGTGGGAGTGTACATTTCTCATGGTCACAAAAGCAGATTTTGGTCTTGGAACTGCAGGTGCCCCAGGCCGTGTCAGCTGCCGGTCCTGACGTTTGAGCGAGCAAGGGGCAGGTGAGCAGAATGCCCGGGTGGTTTTGCGATGGGTGACGGGGCGTAGTACAAGATGTTGGCGGTGTGGTGCCGACGGCTGGCACTGTGTTTTCCTGTTTGTTTTTTTCTTGCAGATGCTGAAGAGGAACCCCGTGACTGCAGGATTATTACCGTTAGCCGCTGTGATTTGAGCTGCTTTGGCCCAGGACAGCTTGAGTCGTGGCCCTCTGCAAGCTAAGTTGAGGGAGCAGAGCTGGGAAGCGGGAGGCGGGTTGGGGCTAGCAGGGAGGGGTTTTGAAGGTAGCCTAGGCTGTGCAGGGAGAGTGGTCTTTGGGCCGGTGAAGGCAGAGGGGCGTACTTCTGAGCCCAAACCCTGCATGGGCAGGGCAGTTCCAGCCTGTATCTGTTGGGGTCTAGTCTGTCTAGTCACCGTGCCGCGTCTGAACTGTTCTGCAGGTCTTGATGTCCTCTTTTGTGGTCAAGGCACGCCGGGCTTTTGCTGCGGCCTTGCAGCCCGCCTCGCCATCCGGAAGAGGTACTCTTCCGTTTTCTTGGATCCCTGTTGTGGGACTCGTTCCGCGCATCCTCTGCGTCTTTAGGCCTTTAAAAGGGGCTTCTTGCCCGTTCATCTAGCCAGTTGCGGCCACAACTCTTTGGAACCCTGCACGGTTCATGGCTTTTCCAGGGCTGCCGTAGGTTCTCCCTCGGAGCCCTGTCCATTGCCTTGCCCCTTGGCATGCGTGGTCCCGGAGTCCTCTTTGTCGCTGTGAGTCTTCTTTTGCCCCCGGTTCCCGACGTTGGTCTTGTGTGCTGGTGTTCTGTGTGTATGTGTGTCTGGTTGGAGCTGCTCTGCCTGGTGCGTAGAGGAATTGCTAAGAGTCAGCCGAGGTAGAGTGGCCTGATTGCGTGCTTAAGGTTTTGACGAGACTAGATGTTGCAGTCTAGGGGCGTCCATTACTTTGACGAAGTAGGAGCCCTTGGTGTGGCGGGTGAGGAAGGTAGTTTCTGCTCCTCTCTGGAGCCACGGAGGGGACGACCATAACTGCGTGGGAGAAGGCAGTGGGTGCGGTGGCGAAGGGGTTTGTACGTGAAGGGAGCGGCTATTCATGTTTGGGTTTGGTTGTGGACTAGCTTTGCTTGGCTGTAAGGCCCAGTAGAGGCGGCCTCAGTAAAAGCAAGCGAGAGGCTTGGATTTCTTGGGGCGTTGCTGAGCGTCAGGGTGATGTCTTTGCTGTTGTGTTTTTCAGATGTAGAGGCCGGACCTGTGCGCCGAGAGGCACGGATGGAGATGGGTGCGAGTCGAGTGCCATAGCGAGGTGGGTCTGCTGCGGTGTCGGTGGGAAGATGTGGCCGGGGGCTCTGCGACTAGATAATGGGTTTTGGTTTTGCTTTGAAGGTACGGGGCCGTGGGCAGAGCAGTAGAGTGGCAGAGGAGCTGGCCTGGATGAAGAGAGCAACGGTAGAGTTGCGTGAAGCAGCAGTTGTTGTTCCTGTGTCCTCGAGTCCGTGAAGGTACAGCCGTCCTTGACTGCTTGTGGATTCAGGTGGAGCGCGTCCTCGACGTGTCGGCCCAAGGTGATGGAGGTTCGGTGGCCGAGCGGTGAAGGTAACGTAGCGGGAGATGGGATTCGCTGGGAGCTGCCTGTCTATTTGGGTTGTGTCTAAGCAGGTCTCTTCTTGCAGGTTCAGCCTGCGGCATCAGAGGGGCCCAGCTTCGTGTCAGCAAACGGCGTGGGAAGGTGAGGTGGCTGTCTGAGGTGGTGTCTAAGAGCCAAGTGCTATGTAGCAATTCAGCTGAGCGTTTTTGGTTTCGGCAGGTGCTGTTCGGGGAGCCTCTGGAAGAGGGTGAGCGCCTGAGGGGAGGCTGGGTCGTCGTGAGGAGGAGCGTGGGAGTGTAGATTTCTCATGGTCGCAAAAGCAGATTTTCCTCTTGGAACTGCAGGTGCCCCAGGCCGTGTCAGCTGCCGGTTCTGACGTTTGAGCGAGCAAGGGGCAGGTGAGCAGAATGCCCGGGCGGTTTTGCGATGGGTGACGGGGCGTAGCACAAGACGTTGGCGGCGAGCGGTGTGGTGCCGACGGCTGGCGCTGTGTTTTCCTCTTTGTTTTTTTCTTGCAGATGCTGAAGAGGAACCCCGTGACTGCAGGATTATTTCCATTAGCCGCTGTGATTAGAGCTGCTTTGGCCCAGGACAGCTTGAGTCGTGGCCCTCTGCAAGCTAAGTTGAGGGAGCAGATCTGGGAAGCGAGAGGCGCGTTGGGGCTAGCAGGGAGGGGTTTTGAAGGTAGCCTAGGCTGTGCAGGGAGAGTGGTCTTTGGGCCGGTGAAGGCAGAGGGGCGTACTTCTGAGCCCAAACCCTGCATGGGCAGGGCAGTTCCAGCCTGTGTCTGTTGGGGTCTAGTTTGTCTAGTCACCGTGCCGCGTCTGAACTGTTCTGCAGGTCTTGATGTCCTCTTTTGTGGTCAAGGCACGCTGGGCTTTTGCTGCGGCCTTGCAGCCCGCCTCGCCATCCGGAAGAGCTACTCTTCCGTTTTCTTGGATCCCTGTTGTGGGACTCGTTCCGCGCATCCTCTGCATCTTTAGGCCTTTAAAAGGGGCTTCTTGCCCGTCCATCTAGCCAGTTGCGGCCACATCTCTTTGGAACCCTGCACGGTTCATGGCTTTTCCAGGGCTGCCGTAGGTTCTCCCTTGGAGCCCTGTCCATTGCCTTGCCCATTGGCAGGGGTGGTCCCGGAGTCCTCTTTGTCGCTGTGAGTCTTCTTTTGTCCCCGGTTCCCGACGTTGGTCTTGTGTGCTGGTGTTCTGTGTGTATGTGTGTCTGGTTGGAGCTGCTCTGCCTGGTGCGTAGAGGAATTGCTAAGAGTCAGCCGAGGTAGAGTGGCCTGATTGCGTGCTTAAGGTTTTGACGAGACTAGACGTTGCAGTCTCGGGGCGTCCATTACTTTGCAGAAGTAGCAGCCCTTGGTGTGGCGGGTGAGGAGGGTAGGTTCTGCTACTCTCTGGAGCCGCGGAGGGGACGACCAAAACTGCGTGGGAGAAGGCAGTGGTAGTGGTGGCGACGGGGTTTGTACGTGAAGGGAGCGGCATTTCATGTTTGGGTTTGGTTGTGGACTAGCTTTGCTGGGCTGTAAGGCCCAGTAGAGGCGGCCTCAGTAAAAGCAAGCGAGAGGCTTGGATTTCTTAGGGTGTTGCGGAGCGTCAGGGTGATGCCTTTGCTGTTGTGTTTTTCAGATGTAGAGGCCGGACCTGTACGCCGAGAGGCACGGATGGAGATGTGTGCGGGTCGAGTGCCATAGCGAGGTGGGTCTGCTGCGGTGTCGGTGGGAAGATGTGGCCGGGGGCTGTGCGACTAGATAATGGGTTTTGGTTTTGCTTTGAAGGTACGGGGCCGTGGTCAAAGCAGTAGAGTGGCAGAGGAGCTGGCTTGGGTGAAGAGAGCAACGGTGAGTTGCGTGAAGCAGCAGTTGTTGTTCATGTGTCCTCGAGTCCGTGAAGGTACAGCCGTCCTTGACTGCTTGTGGATTGCAGGTGGAGCGCGTCCTGGACGTGTCAGCCCAAGGTGATGGAGGTTCGGTGGCCGAGCGGTGAAGGTAACGTAGCGGGAGATGGGATTCGCTGGGAGCTGCCTGTCTATTTGGGTTGTGTCTAAGCAGGTCTCTTCTTGCAGGTTCAGCCTGCGGCGTCAGAGGGGCCCAGCTTGGTGTCAGCAAACGGCGTGAGAAGGTGAGGTGGTTGTCCGAGGTGGTGTCTAAGAGCCAAGTGCTATGTAGCAACTCAGCTGAGCGTTTTTGGTTTTGGCAGGTGCTGTTCGGGGAGCGTCTGGAAGAGGGTGAGTGCCTGAGGGGAGTCTGGGTCGTCGTGAGGAGGAGCTTGGGAGTGTAGATTTCTCATGGTCACAAAAGGAGATTTTCGTCTTGGAACTGCAGGTGCCCCAGGCCGTGTCAGCTGCCGGTTCCGACGTTTGAGCGAGCAAGGGGCAGGTGAGCAGAATGCCCGGGTGGTTTTGCGATGGGTGACGGGGCGTCGTACAAGATGTTGGCGGCGAGCGGTGTGGTGCCGACGGCTGGCACTTTGTTTTCCTCTTTGTTTTTTTCTTGCAGATGCTGAAGAGGAACCCCGTGACTGCAGGATTATTACCGTTAGATGCTGTGATTTGAGCTGCTTTGGCCCATGACAGCTTGAGTCGTGGCCCTCTGAAATCTACGTTGAGGGAGCAGAGCTGGGAAGCGAGAGGCGCGTTGGGGCTAGCAGGGAGGGGTTTTGAAGGTAGCCTAGGCTGTGCAGGGAGAGTCGTCTTTGGGCCGGTGAAGGCAGAGGGGCGTACTTCTGAGCCCAAACCCTGCATGGGCAGGGCAGTTCCAGCCTGTGTCTGTTGGGGTCTAGTCTGTCTAGTCACCGTGCCGCGTCTGAAATTTTCTGCAGGTCTTGATGTCCTCTTTTGTGGTCAAGGCACGCCGGGCTTTTGCTGCGGCCTTGCAGCCCGCCTCGCCATCCGGAAGAGCTACTGTTCCGTTTTCTTGGATCCCTGTTGTGGGACTCGTTCCGCGCATCCTCTGCATCTTTAGGCCTTTAAAAGGGGCTTCTTGCCCGTCCATCTAGCCAGTTGCGGCCACATCTCTTTGGAACCCTGCACGGTTCATGGCTTTTCCAGGGCTGCCGTAGGTTCTCCTTCGGAGCCCTGTCCGTTGCCTTGCCCATTGGCAGGGGTGGTCCCGGAGTCCTCTTTGTCGCTGTGAGTCTTCTTTTGTCCCCGGTTCCCGACGTTGGTCTTGTGTGCTGGTGTTCTGTGTGTATTTGTGTCTGGTTGGAGCTGCTCTGCCTGGTGCGTAGAGGAATTGCTAAGAGTCAGCCGAGGTAGAGTGGCCTGATTGCGTGCTTAAGGTTTTGACGAGACTAGACGTTGCAGTCTCGGGGCGTCCATTACTTTGCAGAAGTAGCAGCCCTTGGTGTGGCGGGTGAGGAGGGTAGTTTCTGCTACTCTCTGGAGCCGCGGAGGGGACGACCAAAACTGCGTGGGAGAAGGCAGCGGGAGCGGTGGCCAAGGGGTTTGTACGTGAAGGGAGCGGCATTTCATGTTTGGGTTTGGTTGTGGACTAGCTTTGCTGGGCTGTAAGGCCGAGTAGAGGCGGCCTCAGTAAAAGCAAGCGAGAGGCTTGGATTTCTTAGGGTGTTGCGGAGCGTCAGGGTGATGCCTTTGCTGTTGTGTTTTTCAGATGTAGAGGCCGGACCTGTGAGCCGAGAGGTACGGATGGAGATGCGTGCGGGTCGAGTGCCATAGCGAGGTGGGTCTGCTGCGGTGTCGGTGGGAAGATGTGGCCGGGGGCTGTGCGACTAGATAATGGGTTTTGGTTTTGCTTTGAAGGTACGGGGCCGTGGGCAAAGCAGTAGAGTGGCAGAGGAGCTGGCTTGGGTGAAGAGAGCAACGGTGAGTTGCGTGAAGCAGCAGTTGTTGTTCCTGTGTCCTCGAGTCCGTGAAGGTACAGCCGTCCTTGACTGCTTGTGGATTGCAGGTGGAGCGCGTCCTGGACGTGTCAGCCCAAGGTGATGGAGGTTCGGTGGCCGAGCGGTGAAGGTAACGTAGCGGGAGATGGGATTCGCTGGGAGCTGCCTGTCTATTTGGGTTGTGTCTAAGCAGGTCTCTTCTTGCAGGTTCAGCATGCGGCATCAGAGGGGCCCAGCTTGGTGTCAGCAAACGGCGTGAGAAGGTGAGGTGGTTGTCCGAGGTGATGTCTAAGAGCCAAGTGCTATGTAGCAACTCAGCTGAGCGTTTTTGGTTTTGGCAGGTGCTGTTCGGGGAGCGTCTGGAAGAGGGTGAGTGCCTGAGGGGAGTCTGGGTCGTCGTGAGGAGGAACTTGGGAGCGTAGATTTCTCATGGTCACAAAAGGAGATTTTCGTCTTGGAACTGCAGGTGCCCCAGGCCGTGTCAGCTGCTGGTTCCGACGTTTGAGCGAGCAAGGGGCAGGTGAGCAGAATGCCCGGGTGGTTTTGCGATGGGTAACGGGGCGTTGTACAAGATGTTGGCGGTGTGGTGCCGACGGCTGGCACTGTATTTTCCTCTTTGTTTTTTTCTTGCAGATGCTGAAGAGGAACCCCGTGACTGCAGGATTATTACCGTTAGACGCTGTGATTTGAGCTGCTTTGGCCCATGACAGCTTGAGTCGTGGCCCTCTGAAAGCTAAGTTGAGGGAGCAGAGCTGGGAAGCGAGAGGCGCGTTGGGGCTAGCAGGGAGGGGTTTTGAAGGTAGCCTAGGCTGTGCAGGGAGAGTCGTCTTTGGGCCGGTGAAGGCAGAGGGGCGTACTTCTGAGCCCAAACCCTGCATGGGCAGGGCAGTTCCAGCCTGTGTCTGTTGGGGTCTAGTCTGTCTAGTCACCGTGCCGCGTCTGAAATTTTCTGCAGGTCTTGATGTCCTCTTTTGTGGTCAAGGCACGCCGGGCTTTTGCTGCGGCCTTGCAGCCCGCCTCGCCATCCGGAAGAGCTACTCTTCCGTTTTCTTGGATCCCTGTTGTGGGACTCGTTCCGCGCATCCTCTGCATCTTTAGGCCTTTAAAAGGGGCTTCTTGCCCGTCCATCTAGCCAGTTGCGGCCACATCTCTTTGGAACCCTGCACGGTTCATGGCTTTTCCAGGGCTGCCGTAGGTTCTCCCTCGGAGCCCTGTCCGTTGCCTTGCCCATTGGCAGGGGTGGTCCCGGAGTCCTCTTTGTCACTGTGAGTCTTCTTTTGTCCCCGGTTCCCGACGTTGGTCTTGTGTGCTGGTGTTCTGTGTGTATGTGTGTCTGGTTGGAGCTGCTCTGCCTGGTGCGTAGAGGAATTGCTAAGAGTCAGCCGAGGTAGAGTGGCCTGATTGCGTGCTTAAGGTTTTGACGAGACTAGACGTTGCAGTCTAGGGGCGTCCATTACTTTGCAGAAGTAGCAGCCCTCGGTGTGGCGGGTGAGGAGGGTAGTTTCTGCTACTCTCTGGAGCCGCGGAGGGGACGACCAAAACTGCGTGGGAGAAGGCAGCGGGAGCGGTGGCCAAGGGGTTTGTACGTGAAGGGAGCGGCATTTCATGTTTGGGTTTGGTTGTGGACTAGCTTTGCTGGGCTGTAAGGCCGAGTAGAGGCGGCCTCAGTAAAAGCAAGCGAGAGGCTTGGATTTCTTAGGGTGTTGCGGAGCGTCAGGGTGATGCCTTTGCTGTTGTGTTTTTCAGATGTAGAGGCGGGACCTGTGCGCCGAGAGGCACGGATGGAGATGCGTGCGGGTCGAGTGCCATAGCGAGGTGGGTCTGCTGCGGTGTCGGTGGGAAGATGTGGCCGGGGGCTGTGCGACTAGATAATGGGTTTTGGTTTTGCTTTGAAGGTACGGGGCCGTGGGCAAAGCAGTAGAGTGGCAGAGGAGCTGGCTTGGGTGAAGAGAGCAACGGTGAGTTGCGTGAAGCAGCAGTTGTTGTTCATGTGTCCTCGAGTCCATGAAGGTACAGCCGTCCTTGACTGCTTGTGGATTGCAGGTGGAGCGCGTCCTGGACGTGTCAGCCCAAGGTGATGGAGGTTCGGTGGCTGAGCGGTGAAGGTAACGTAGCGGGAGATGGGATTCGCTGGGAGCTGCCTGTCTATTTGGGTTGTGTCTAAGCAGGTCTCTTCTTGCAGGTTCAGCCTGCGGCGTTAGAGGGGCCCAGCTTGGTGTCAGCAAACGGCGTGAGAAGGTGAGGTGGTTGTCCGAGGTGGTGTCTAAGAGCCAAGTGCTATGTAGCAACTCAGCTGAGCGTTTTTGGTTTTGGCAGGTGCTGTTCGGGGAGCGTCTGGAAGAGGGTGAGTGCCTGAGGGGAGTCTGGGTCGTCGTGAGGAGGAGCTTGGGAGTGTAGAATTCTCATGGTCACAAAAGGAGATTTTCATCTTGGAACTGCAGGTGCCCCAGGCCGTGTCAGCTGTCGGTTCCGACGTTTGAGCGAGCAAGGGGCAGGTGAGCAGAATGCCCGGGTGGTTTTGCGATGGGTGACGGGGCGTCGTACAAGATGTTGGCGGCGAGCGGTGTGGTGCCGACGGCTGGCACTGTGTTTTCCTCTTTGTTTTTTTCTTGCAGATGCTGAAGAGGAACCCCGTGACTGCAGGATTATTACCGTTAGATGCTGTGATTTGAGCTGCTTTGGCCCATGACAGCTTGAGTCGTGGCCCTCTGAAATCTACGTTGAGGGAGCAGAGCTGGGAAGCGAGAGGCGCGTTGGGGCTAGCAGGGAGGGGTTTTGAAGGTAGCCTAGGCTGTGCAGGGAGAGTCGTCTTTGGGCCGGTGAAGGCAGAGGGGCGTACTTCTGAGCCCAAACCCTGCATGGGCAGGGCAGTTCCAGCCTGTGTCTGTTGGGGTCTAGTCTGTCTAGTCACCGTGCCGCGTCTGAAATTTTCTGCAGGTCTTGATGTCCTCTTTTGTGGTCAAGGCACGCCGGGCTTTTGCTGCGGCCTTGCAGCCCGCCTCGCCATCCGGAAGAGCTACTGTTCCGTTTTCTTGGATCCCTGTTGTGGGACTCGTTCCGCGCATCCTCTGCATCTTTAGGGCTTTAAAAGGGGCTTCTTGCCCGTCCATCTAGCCAGTTGCGGCCACATCTCTTTGGAACCCTGCACGGTTCATGGCTTTTCCAGGGCTGCCGTAGGTTCTCCTTCGGTGCCCTGTCCGTTGCCTTGCCCATTGGCAGGGGTGGTCCCGGAGTCCTCTTTGTCACTGTGAGTCTTCTTTTGTCCCCGGTTCCCGACGTTGGTCTTGTGTGCTGGTGTTCTGTGTGTATTTGTGTCTGGTTGGAGCTGCTCTGCCTGGTGCGTAGAGGAATTGCTAAGAGTCAGCCGAGGTAGAGTGGCCTGATTGCGTGCTTAAGGTTTTGACGAGACTAGACGTTGCAGTCTCGGGGCGTCCATTACTTTGCAGAAGTAGCAGCCCTTGGTGTGGCGGGTGAGGAGGGTAGTTTCTGCTACTCTCTGGAGCCGCGGAGGGGACGACCAAAACTGCGTGGGAGAAGGCAGTGGTAGTGGTGGCGACGGGGTTTGTATGTGAAAGGAGCGAAAGTCATGTTTGGGTTTGGTTGTGGACTAGCTTTGCTTGGCTGTAAGGCCAAGTAGAGGCGGCCTCAGTAAAAGCAAGCGAGAGACTTGGATTTCTTATGGTGTTGCGGAGCGTCAGGGTGATGCCTTTGCTGTTGTGTTTTTCAGATGTAGAGGCGGGACCTGTGCGCCGAGAGGCACGGATGGAGATGCGTGCGGGTCGAGTGCCATAGCGAGGTGGGTCTGCTGCGGTGTCGGTGGGAAGATGTGGCCGGGGGCTGTGCGACTAGATAATGGGTTTTGGTTTTGCTTTGAAGGTACTGGGCCGTGGGCAAAGCAGTAGAGTGGCAGAGGAGCTGGCTTGGGTGAAGAGAGCAACGGTGAGTTGCGTGAAGCAGCAGTTGTTGTTCATGTGTCCTCGAGTCCGTGAAGGTACAGCCGTCCTTGACTGCTTGTGGATTGCAGGTGGAGCGCGTCCTGGACGTGTCAGCCCAAGGTGATGGAGGTTCGGTGGCCGAGCGGTGAAGGTAACGTAGCGGGAGATGGGATTCGCTGGGAGCTGCCTGTCTATTTGGGTTGTGTCTAAGCAGGTCTCTTCTTGCAGGTTCAGCCTGCGGCGTCAGAGGGGCCCAGCTTGGTGTCAGCAAACGGCGTGAGAAGGTGAGGTGGTTGTCCGAGGTGGTGTCTAAGAGCCAAGTGCTATGTAGCAACTCAGCTGAGCGTTTTTGGTTTTGGCAGGTGCTGTTCGGGGAGCGTCTGGAAGAGGGTGAGTGCCTGAGGGGAGTCTGGGTCGTCGTGAGGAGGAGCTTGGGAGTGTAGATTTCTCATGGTCACAAAAGCAGATTTTCGTCTTGGAACTGCAGGTGCCCCAGGCCGTGTCAGCTGCCGGTTCCGACGTTTGAGCGAGCAAGGGGCAAGTGAGCAGAATGCCCGGGTGGTTTTGCGATGGGTGACGGGGCGTTGTACAAGATGTTGGCGGCGAGCGGTGTGGTGCCGGCGGCTGGCACTTTCTTTTCCTCTTTGTTTTTTTCTTGCAGATGCTGAAGAGGAACCCCGTGACTGCAGGATTATTACCGTTAGATGCTGTGATTTGAGCTGCTTTGGCCCATGACAGCTTGAGTCGTGGCCCTCTGAAATCTACGTTGAGGGAGCAGAGCTGGGAAGCGAGAGGCGCGTTGGGGCTAGCAGGGAGGGGTTTTGAAGGTAGCCTAGGCTGTGCAGGGAGAGTGGTCTTTGGGCCGGTGAAGGCAGAGGGGCGTACTTCTGAGCCCAAACCCTGCATGGGCAGGGCAGTTCCAGCCTGTGTCTGTTGGGGTCTAGTCTGTCTAGTCACCGTGCCGCGTCTGAAATTTTCTGCAGGTCTTGATGTCCTCTTTTGTGGTCAAGGCACGCCGGGCTTTTGCTGCGGCCTTGCAGCCCGCCTCGCCATCCGGAAGAGCTACTCTTCCGTTTTCTTGGATCCCTGTTGTGGGACTCGTTCCGCGCATCCTCTGCATCTTTAGGGCTTTAAAAGGGGCTTCTTGCCCATCCATCTAGCCAGTTGCGGCCACATCTCTTTGGAACCCTGCACGGTTCATGGCTTTTCCAGGGCTGCCGTAGGTTCTCCTTCGGTGCCCTGTCCGTTGCCTTGCCCATTGGCAGGGGTGGTCCCGGAGTCCTCTTTGTCACTGTGAGTCTTCTTTTGTCCCCGGTTCCCGACGTTGGTCTTGTGTGCTGGTGTTCTGTGTGTATTTGTGTCTGGTTGGAGCTGCTCTGCCTGGTGCGTAGAGGAATTGCTAAGAGCCAGCCGAGGTAGAGTGGCCTGATTGCGTGCTTAAGGTTTTGACGAGACTAGACGTTGCAGTCTCGGGGCGTCCATTACTTTGCAGAAGTAGCAGCCCTTGGTGTGGCGGGTGAGGAGGGTAGTTTCTGCTACTCTCTGGAGCCGCGGAGGGGACGACCAAAACTGCGTGGGAGAAGGCAGTGGTAGTGGTGGCGACGGGGTTTGTACGTGAAGGGAGCGGCATTTCATGTTTGGGTTTGGTTGTGGACTAGCTTTGCTTGGCTGTAAGGCCAAGTAGAGGCGGCCTCAGTAAAAGCAAGCGAGAGACTTGGATTTCTTAGGGCGTTGCGGAGCGTCAGGGTGATGCCTTTGCTGTTGTGTTTTTCAGATGTAGAGGCGGGACCTGTGCGCCGAGAGGCACGGATGGAGATGCGTGCGGGTCGAGTGCCATAGCGAGGTGGGTCTGCTGCGGTGTCGGTGGGAAGATGTGGCCGGGGGCTGTGCGACTAGATAATGGGTTTTGGTTTTGCTTTGAAGGTACGGGGCCGTGGGCAAAGCAGTAGAGTGGTAGAGGAGCTGGCTTGGGTGAAGAGAGCAACGGTGAGTTGCGTGAAGCAGCAGTTGTTGTTCATGTGTCCTCGAGTCCGTGAAGGTACAGCCGTCCTTGACTGCTTGTGGATTGCAGGTGGAGCGCGTCCTGGACGTGTCAGCCCAAGGTGATGGAGGTTCGGTGGCCGAGCGGTGAAGGTAACGTAGCGGGAGATGGGATTCGGTGGGAGCTGCCTGTCTATTTGGGTTGTGTCTAAGCAGGTCTCTTCTTGCAGGTTCAGCCTGCGGCGTCAGAGGGGCCCAGCTTGGTGTCAGCAAACGGCGTGAGAAGGTGAGGTGGTTGTCCGAGGTGGTGTCTAAGAGCCAAGTGCTATGTAGCAACTCAGCTGAGCGTTTTTGGTTTTGGCAGGTGCTGTTCGGGGAGCGTCTGGAAGAGGGTGATTGCCTGAGGGGAGTCTGGGTCATCGTGAGGAGGAACTTGGGAGCGTAGATTTCTCATGGTCTCAAAAGGAGATTTTCGTCTTGGAACTGCAGGTGCCCCAGGCCGTGTCAGCTGCCGGTTCCGACGTTTGAGCGAGCAAGGGGCAGGTGAGCAGAATGCCCGGGTGGTTTTGCGATGGGTGACGGGGCGTTGTACAAGATGTTGACGGCGAGCGGTGTGGTGCCGACAGATGGCACTGTGTTGTTCTCTTTGTTTTTTTCTTGCAGATGCTGAAGAGGAACCCCGTGACTGCAGGATTATTTCCGTTAGCCGCTGTGATTTGAGCTGCTTTGGCCCAGGAAAACTTGAGTCGTGGCCCTCTGAAAGCTAAGTTGAGGGAGCAGAGCTGGGAAGCGAGAGGCGCGTTGGGGCTAGCAGGGAGGGGTTTTGAAGGTAGCCTAGGCTGTGCAGGGAGAGTCGTCTTTGGGCCGGTGAAGAGGCAGAGGGGCGTACTTCTGAGCCCAAACCCTGCATGGGCAGGGCAGTTCCAGCCTGTGTCTGTTGGGGTCTAGTCTGTCTAGTCACCGTGCCGCGTCTGAAATTTTCTGCAGGTCTTGATGTCCTCTTTTGTGGTCAAGGCACGCCGGGCTTTTGCTGCGGCCTTGCAGCCCGCCTCGCCATCCGGAAGAGCTACTCTTCCGTTTTCTTGGATCCCTGTTGTGGGACTCGTTCCGCGCATCCTCTGCATCTTTAGGGCTTTAAAAGGGGCTTCTTGCCCGTCCATCTAGCTAGTTGTGGCCACATCTCTTTGGAACCCTGCACGGTTCATGGCTTTTCCAGGGCTGCCGTAGGTTCTCCCTCGGAGCCCTGTCCATTGCCTTGCCCATTGGCAGGGGTGGTCCCGGAGTCCTCTTTGTCGCTGTGAGTTTTTTTTTTTGTCCCGGTTCCCGACGTTGGTCTTGTGTGCTGGTGTTCTGTGTGTGTTTGTGTCTGGTTGGAGCTGCTCTGCCTGATGCGTAGAGGAATTGCTAAGAGTCAGCCGAGGTAGAGTGGCCAGATTGTGTGCTTAAGGTTTTGACGAGACTAGACGTTGCAGTCTCGGGGCGTCCATTACTTTGCAGAAGTAGCAGCCCTTGGTGTGGCGGGTGAGGAGGGTAGTTTCTGCTACTCTCTGGAGCCGCGGAGGGGACGACCAAAACTGCGTGGGAGAAGGCAGCGGGAGCGGTGGCCAAGGGGTTTGTACGTGAAGGGAGCGGCATTTCATGTTTGGGTTTGGTTGTGGACTAGCTTTGCTTGGCTGTAAGGCCGAGTAGAGGCGGCCTCAGTAAAAGCAAGCGAGAGGCTTGGATTTCTTAGGGTGTTGCGGAGCGTCAGGGTGATGCCTTTGCTGTTGTTTTTCAGATGTAGAGGCCGGACCTGTGAGCCGAGAGGCATGGATGGAGATGCGTGCGGGTCGAGTGCCATAGCGAGGTGGGTCTGCTGCGGTGTCGGTGGGAAGATGTGGCCGGGGGCTGTGCGACTAGATAATGGGTTTTGGTTTTGCTTTGAAGGTACAGGGCCGTGGGCAAAGCAGTAGAATGGCAGAGGAGCTGGCTTGGGTGAAGAGAGCAACGGTGAGTTGCGTGAAGCAGCAGTTGTTGTTCATGTGTCCTCGAGTCCGTGAAGGTACAGCCGTCCTTGACTGCTTGTGGATTGCAGGTGGAGCGCGTCCTGGACGTGTCAGCCCAAGGTGATGGAGGTTCGGTGGCCGAGCGGTGAAGGTAACGTAGCGGGAGATGGGATTCGGTGTGAGCTGCCTGTCTATTTGGGTTGTGTCTAAGCAGGTCTCTTCTTGCAGGTTCAGCCTGCGGCGTCAGAGGGGCCCAGCTTGGTGTCAGCAAACGGCGTGAGAAGGTGAGGTGGTTGTCCGAGGTGGTGTCTAAGAGCCAAGTGCTATGTAGCAACCCAGCTGAGCGTTTTTGGTTTTGGCAGGTGTGGTTCGGGGAGCGTCTGGAAGAGGGTGAGTGCCTGAGGGGAGACTGGGTCGTCGTGAGGAGGAGCTTGGGAGTGTAGATTTCTCTTGGTCACAAAAGGAGATTTTCGTCTTGGAACTGCAGGTGCCCCAGGCCGTGTCAGCTGCCGGTTCTGACGTTTGAGCGAGCAAGGGGCAGGTGAGCAGAATGCCCGGGTGGTTTTGCGATGGGTGACGGGGCGTCGTACAAGATGTTGGCGGCGAGCGTTGTGGTGCTGACGGCTGGCACTGTGTTTTCCTCTTTGATTTCTTCTTGCAGATGCTGAAGAGGAACCCCGTGACTGCAGGATTATTACCGTTAGACGCTGTGATTTGAGCTGCTTTGGCCCATGACAGCTTGAGTCGTGGCCCTCTTAAAGCTAAGTTGAGGGAGCAGAGCTGGGAAGCGGGAGGCGCGTTGGGGCTAGCAGGGAGGGGTTTTGAAGGTAGCCTAGGCTGTGCAGGGAGAGTCGTCTTTGGGCCGGTGAAGGCAGAGGGGCGTACTTCTGAGCCCAAACCCTGCATGGGCAGGGCAGTTCCAGCCTGTGTCTGTTGGGGTCTAGTCTGTCTAGTCACCGTGCCGCGTCTGAAATTTTCTGCAGGTCTTGATGTCCTCTTTTGTGCTCAAGGCACGCCGGGCTTTTGCTGCGGCCTTGCAGCCCGCCTCGCCATCCGGAAGAGCTACTGTTCCGTTTTCTTGGATCCCTGTTGTGGGACTCGTTCCGCGCATCCTCTGCATCTTTAGGGCTTTAAAAGGGGCTTCTTGCCCGTCCATCTAGCCAGTTGCGGCCACATCTCTTTGGAACCCTGCACGGTTCATGGCTTTTCCAGGGCTGCCGTAGGTTCTCCTTCGGAGCCCTGTCCGTTGCCTTGCCCATTGGCAGGGGTGGTCCCGGAGTCCTCTTTGTCACTGTGAGTCTTCTTTTGTCCCCGGTTCCCGACGTTGGTCTTGTGTGCTGGTGTTCTGTGTGTATTTGTGTCTGGTTGGAGCTGCTCTGCCTGGTGCGTAGAGGAATTGCTAAGAGCCAGCCGAGGTAGAGTGGCCTGATTGCGTGCTTAAGGTTTTGACGAGACTAGACGTTGCAGTCTCGGGGCGTCCATTACTTTGCAGAAGTAGCAGCCCTTGGTGTGGCGGGTGAGGAGGGTAGTTTCTGCTACTCTCTGGAGCCGCGGAGGGGACGACCAAAACTGCGTGGGAGAAGGCAGCGGGAGCGGTGGCCAAGGGGTTTGTACGTGAAGGGAGCGGCATTTCATGTTTGGGTTTGGTTGTGGACTAGCTTTGCTTGGCTGTAAGGCCAAGTAGAGGCGGCCTCAGTAAAAGCAAGCGAGAGGCTTGGATTTCTTAGGGTGTTGCGGAGCGTCAGGGTGATGTCTTTGCTGTTGTGTTTTTCAGATGTAGAGGCCGGACCTGTGAGCCGGGAGGTACGGATGGAGATGCGTGCGGGTCGAGTGCCATAGCGAGGTGGGTCTGCTGCGGTGTCGGTGGGAAGATGTGGCCGGGGGCTGTGCGACTAGATAATGGGTTTTGGTTTTGCTTTGAAGGTACGGGGCCATGGGCAAAGCAGTAGAGTGGCAGAGGAGCTGGCTTGGGTGAAGAGAGCAACGGTGAGTTGCGTGAAGCAGCAGTTGTTGTTCATGTGTCCTCGAGTCCGTGAAGGTACAGCCGTCCTTGACTGCTTGTGGATTGCAGGTGGAGCGCGTCCTGGACGTGTCAGCCCAAGGTGATGGAGGTTCGGTGGCCGAGCGGTGAAGGTAACGTAGCGGGAGATGGGATTCGGTGGGAGCTGCCTGTCTATTTGGGTTGTGTCTAAGCAGGTCTCTTCTTGCAGGTTCAGCCTGCGGCGTCAGAGGGGCCCAGCTTGGTGTTAGCAAACGGCGTGAGAAGGTGAGGTGGTTGTCCGAGGTGGTGTCTAAGAGCCAAGTGCTATGTAGCAACTCAGCTGAGCGTTTTTGGTTTTGGCAGGTGCTGTTCGGGGAGCGTCTGGAAGAGGGTGAGTGCCTGAGGGGAGTCTGGGTCATCGTGAGGAGGAACTTGGGAGCGTAGATTTCTCATGGTCTCAAAAGGAGATTTTCGTCTTGGAACTGCAGGTGCCCCAGGCCGTGTCAGCTGCCGGTTCCGACGTTTGAGCGAGCAAGGGGCAGGTGAGCAGAATGCCCGGGTGGTTTTGCGATGGGTGACGGGGCGTTGTACAAGATGTTGACGGCGAGCGGTGTGGTGCCGACAGATGGCACTGTGTTTTCCTCTTTGTTTTTTTCTTGCAGATGCTGAAGAGGAACCCCGTGACTGCAGGATTATTACCGTTAGCCGCTGTGATTTGAGCTGCTTTGGCCAAGGACAGCTTGAGTCGTGGCCCTCTGAAAGCTAAGTTGAGGGAGCAGAGCTGGGAAGCGAGAGGCGCGTTGGGGCTAGCAGGGAGGGGTTTTGAAGGTAGCCTAGGCTGTGCAGGGAGAGTCGTCTTTGGGCCGGTGAAGGCAGAGGGGCGTACTTCTGAGCCCAAACCCTGCATGGGCAGGGCAGTTCCAGCCTGTGTCTGTTGGGGTCTAGTCTGTCTAGTCACCGTGCCGCGTCTGAAATTTTCTGCAGGTCTTGATGTCCTCTTTTGTGGTCAAGGCACGCCGGGCTTTTGCTGCGGCCTTGCAGCCCGCCTCGCCATCCGGAAGAGCTACTCTTCCGTTTTCTTGGATCCCTGTTGTGGGACTCGTTCCGCGCATCCTCTGCATCTTTAGGCCTTTAAAAGGGGCTTCTTGCCCGTCCATCTAGCCAGTTGCGGCCACATCTCTTTGGAACCCTGCACGGTTCATGGCTTTTCCAGGGCTGCCGTAGGTTCTCCCTCGGAGCCCTGTCCGTTGCCTTGCCCATTGGCAGGGGTGGTCCCGGAGTCCTCTTTGTCACTGTGAGTCTTCTTTTGTCCCCGGTTCCCGACGTTGGTCTTGTGTGCTGGTGTTCTGTGTGTATTTGTGTCTGGTTGGAGCTGCTCTGCCTGGTGCGTAGAGGAATTGCTAAGAGTCAGCCGAGGTAGAGTGGCCAGATTGTGTGCTTAAGGTTTTGACGAGACTAGACGTTGCAGTCTCGGGGCGTCCATTACTTTGCAGAAGTAGCAGCCCTTGGTGTGGCGGGTGAGGAGGGTAGTTTCTGCTACTCTCTGGGGCCGCGGAGGGGACGACCAAAACTGCGTGGGAGAAGGCAGCGGGAGCGGTGGCGAAGGGGTTTGTATGTGAAAGGAGCGAAAGTCATGTTCGGGTTTGGTTGTGGACTAGCTTTGCTTGGCTGTAAGGCCCAGTAGAGGCGGCCTCAGTAAAAGCAAGCGAGAGGCTTGGATTTCTTAGGGTGTTGCGGAGTGTCAGGGTGATGTCTTTGCTGTTGTGTTTTTCAGATGTAGAGGCCGGACCTGTGCGCCGAGAGGCACGGATGGAGATGCGTGCGGGTCGAGTGCCATAGCGAGGTGGGTCTGCTGCGGTGTCGGTGGGAAGATGTGGCCGGGGGCTGTGCGACTAGATAATGGGTTTTGGTTTTGCTTTGAAGGTACAGGGCCGTGGGCAAAGCAGTAGAGTGGCAGAGGAGCTGGCTTGGGTGAAGAGAGCAACGGTGAGTTGCGTGAAGCAGCAGTTGTTGTTCATGTGTCCTCGAGTCCGTGAAGGTACAGCCGTCCTTGACTGCTTGTGGATTGCAGGTGGAGCGCGTCCTGGACGTGTCAGCCCAAGGTGATGGAGGTTCGGTGGCCGAGCGGTGAAGGTAACGTAGCGGGAGATGGGATTCGCTGGGAGCTGCCTGTCTATTTGGGTTGTGTCTAAGCAGGTCTCTTCTTGCAGGTTCAGCCTGCGGCGTCAGAGGGGCCCAGCTTGGTGTCAGCAAACGGCGTGAGAAGGTGAGGTGGTTGTCCGAGGTGGTGTCTAAGAGCCAAGTGCTATGTAGCAACTCAGCTGAGCGTTTTTGGTTTTGGCAGGTGCTGTTCGGGGAGCGTCTGGAAGAGGGTGAGTGCCTGAGGGGAGTCTGGGTCGTCGTGAGGAGGAGCTTGGGAGTGTAGAATTCTCATGGTCACAAAAGGAGATTTTCGTCTTGGAACTGCAGGTGCCCCAGGCCGTGTCAGCTGCCGGTTCCGACGTTTGAGCGAGCAAGGGGCAGGTGAGCAGAATGCCCGGGTGGTTTTGCGATGGGTGACGGGGCGTCGTACAAGATGTTGGCGGCGAGCGGTGTGGTGCCGACGGCTGGCACTGTGTTTTCCTCTTTGTTTTTTTCTTGCAGATGCTGAAGAGGAACCCCGTGACTGCAGGATTATTACCGTTAGCCGCTGTGATTTGAGCTGCTTTGGCCCATGACAGCTTGAGTCGTGGCCCTCTGAAATCTACGTTGAGGGAGCAGAGCTGGGAAGCGAGAGGCGCGTTGGGGCTAGCAGGGAGGGGTTTTGAAGGTAGCCTAGGCTGTGCAGGGAGAGTCGTCTTTGGGCCGGTGAAGGCAGAGGGGCGTACTTCTGAGCCCAAACCCTGCATGGGCAGGGCAGTTCCAGCCTGTGTCTGTTGGGGTCTAGTCTGTCTAGTCACCGTGCCGCGTCTGAAATTTTCTGCAGGTCTTGATGTCCTCTTTTGTGGTCAAGGCACGCCGGGCTTTTGCTGCGGCCTTGCAGCCCGCCTCGCCATCCGGAAGAGCTACTCTTCCGTTTTCTTGGATCCCTGTTGTGGGACTCGTTCCGCGCATCCTCTGCATCTTTAGGCCTTTAAAAGGGGCTTCTTGCCCGTCCATCTAGCCAGTTGCGGCCACATCTCTTTGGAACCCTGCACGGTTCATGGCTTTTCCAGGGCTGCCGTAGGTTCTCCTTCGGTGCCCTGTCCGTTGCCTTGCCCATTGGCAGGGGTGGTCCCGGAGTCCTCTTTGTCACTGTGAGTCTTCTTTTGTCCCCGGTTCCCGACGTTGGTCTTGTGTGCTGGTGTTCTGTGTGTATTTGTGTCTGGTTGGAGCTGCTCTGCCTGGTGCGTAGAGGAATTGCTAAGAGTCAGCCGAGGTAGAGTGGCCTGATTGCGTGCTTAAGGTTTTGACGAGACTAGACGTTGCAGTCTCGGGGCGTCCATTACTTTGCAGAAGTAGCAGCCCTTGGTGTGGCGGGTGAGGAGGGTAGTTTCTGCTACTCTCTGGAGCCGCGGAGGGGACGACCAAAACTGCGTGGGAGAAGGCAGCGGTAGTGGTGGCGACGGGGTTTGTACGTGAAGGGAGCGGCATTTCATGTTTGGGTTTGGTTGTGGACTAGCTTTGCTTGGCTGTAAGGCCCAGTAGAGGCGGCCTCAGTAAAAGCAAGCGAGAGGCTTGGATTTCTTAGGGTGTTGCGGAGTGTCAGGGTGATGTCTTTGCTGTTGTGTTTTTCAGATGTAGAGGCCGGACCTGTGCGCCGAGAGGCACGGATGGAGATGCGTGCGGGTCGAGTGCCATAGCGAGGTGGGTCTGCTGCGGTGTCGGTGGGAAGATGTGGCCGGGGGCTGTGCGACTAGATAATGGGTTTTGGTTTTGCTTTGAAGGTACAGGGCCGTGGTCAAAGCAGTAGAGTGGCAGAGGAGCTGGCTTGGGTGAAGAGAGCAACGGTGAGTTGCGTGAAGCAGCAGTTGTTGTTCATGTGTCCTCGAGTCCGTGAAGGTACAGCCGTCCTTGACTGCTTGTGGATTGCAGGTGGAGCGCGTCCTGGACGTGTCAGCCCAAGGTGATGGAGGTTCGGTGGCCGAGCGGTGAAGGTAACGTAGCGGGAGATGGGATTCGCTGGGAGCTGCCTGTCTATTTGGGTTGTGTCTAAGCAGGTCTCTTCTTGCAGGTTCAGCCTGCGGCGTCAGAGGGGCCCAGCTTGGTGTCAGCAAACGGCGTGAGAAGGTGAGGTGGTTGTCCGAGGTGGTGTCTAAGAGCCAAGTGCTATGTAGCAACTCAGCTGAGCGTTTTTGGTTTTGGCAGGTGCTGTTCGGGGAGCGTCTGGAAGAGGGTGAGTGCCTGAGGGGAGTCTGGGTCGTCGTGAGGAGGAGCTTGGGAGTGTAGAATTCTCATGGTCACAAAAGGAGATTTTCGTCTTGGAACTGCAGGTGCCCCAGGCCGTGTCAGCTGCCGGTTCCGACGTTTGAGCGAGCAAGGGGCAGGTGAGCAGAATGCCCGGGTGGTTTTGCGATGGGTGACGGGGCGTCGTACAAGATGTTGGCGGCGAGCGGTGTGGTGCCGACGGCTGGCACTGTGTTTTCCTCTTTGTTTTTTTCTTGCAGATGCTGAAGAGGAACCCCGTGACTGCAGGATTATTACCGTTAGCCGCTGTGATTTGAGCTGCTTTGGCCCATGACAGCTTGAGTCGTGGCCCTCTGAAATCTACGTTGAGGGAGCAGAGCTGGGAAGCGAGAGGCGCGTTGGGGCTAGCAGGGAGGGGTTTTGAAGGTAGCCTAGGCTGTGCAGGGAGAGTCGTCTTTGGGCCGGTGAAGGCAGAGGGGCGTACTTCTGAGCCCAAACCCTGCATGGGCAGGGCAGTTCCAGCCTGTGTCTGTTGGGGTCTAGTCTGTCTAGTCACCGTGCCGCGTCTGAAATTTTCTGCAGGTCTTGATGTCCTCTTTTGTGGTCAAGGCACGCCGGGCTTTTGCTGCGGCCTTGCAGCCCGCCTCGCCATCCGGAAGAGCTACTCTTCCGTTTTCTTGGATCCCTGTTGTGGGACTCGTTCCGCGCATCCTCTGCATCTTTAGGCCTTTAAAAGGGGCTTCTTGCCCGTCCATCTAGCCAGTTGCGGCCACATCTCTTTGGAACCCTGCACGGTTCATGGCTTTTCCAGGGCTGCCGTAGGTTCTCCTTCGGTGCCCTGTCCGTTGCCTTGCCCATTGGCAGGGGTGGTCCCGGAGTCCTCTTTGTCACTGTGAGTCTTCTTTTGTCCCCGGTTCCCGACGTTGGTCTTGTGTGCTGGTGTTCTGTGTGTATTTGTGTCTGGTTGGAGCTGCTCTGCCTGGTGCGTAGAGGAATTGCTAAGAGTCAGCCGAGGTAGAGTGGCCTGATTGCGTGCTTAAGGTTTTGACGAGACTAGACGTTGCAGTCTCGGGGCGTCCATTACTTTGCAGAAGTAGCAGCCCTTGGTGTGGCGGGTGAGGAGGGTAGTTTCTGCTACTCTCTGGAGCCGCGGAGGGGACGACCAAAACTGCGTGGGAGAAGGCAGCGGTAGTGGTGGCGACGGGGTTTGTACGTGAAGGGAGCGGCATTTCATGTTTGGGTTTGGTTGTGGACTAGCTTTGCTTGGCTGTAAGGCCCAGTAGAGGCGGCCTCAGTAAAAGCAAGCGAGAGGCTTGGATTTCTTAGGGTGTTGCGGAGCGTCAGGGTGATGCCTTTGCTGTTGTGTTTTTCAGATGTAGAGGCGGGACCTGTGCGCCGAGAGGCACGGATGGAGATGCGTGCGGGTCGAGTGCCATAGCGAGGTGGGTCTGCTGCGGTGTCGGTGGGAAGATGTGGCCGGGGGCTGTGCGACTAGATAATGGGTTTTGGTTTTGCTTTGAAGGTACTGGGCCGTGGGCAAAGCAGTAGAGTGGCAGAGGAGCTGGCTTGGGTGAAGAGAGCAACGGTGAGTTGCGTGAAGCAGCAGTTGTTGTTCATGTGTCCTCGAGTCCGTGAAGGTACAGCCGTCCTTGACTGCTTGTGGATTGCAGGTGGAGCGCGTCCTGGACGTGTCAGCCCAAGGTGATGGAGGTTCGGTGGCCGAGCGGTGAAGGTAACGTAGCGGGAGATGGGATTCGCTGGGAGCTGCCTGTCTATTTGGGTTGTGTCTAAGCAGGTCTCTTCTTGCAGGTTCAGCCTGCGGCGTCAGAGGGGCCCAGCTTGGTGTCAGCAAACGGCGTGAGAAGGTGAGGTGGTTGTCCGAGGTGGTGTCTAAGAGCCAAGTGCTATGTAGCAACTCAGCTGAGCGTTTTTGGTTTTGGCAGGTGCTGTTCGGGGAGCGTCTGGAAGAGGGTGAGTGCCTGAGGGGAGTCTGGGTCGTCGTGAGGAGGAGCTTGGGAGTGTAGATTTCTCATGGTCACAAAAGCAGATTTTCGTCTTGGAACTGCAGGTGCCCCAGGCCGTGTCAGCTGCCGGTTCCGACGTTTGAGCGAGCAAGGGGCAGGTGAGCAGAATGCCCGGGTGGTTTTGCGATGGGTGACGGGGCGTCGTACAAGATGTTGGCGGCGAGCGTTGTGGTGCCGGCGGCTGGCACTTTGTTTTCCTCTTTGTTTTTTTCTTGCAGATGCTGAAGAGGAACCCCGTGACTGCAGGATTATTACCGTTAGATGCTGTGATTTGAGCTGCTTTGGCCCATGACAGCTTGAGTCGTGGCCCTCTGAAATCTACGTTGAGGGAGCAGAGCTGGGAAGCGAGAGGCGCGTTGGGGCTAGCAGGGAGGGGTTTTGAAGGTAGCCTAGGCTGTGCAGGGAGAGTCGTCTTTGGGCCGGTGAAGGCAGAGGGGCGTACTTCTGAGCCCAAACCCTGCATGGGCAGGGCAGTTCCAGCCTGTGTCTGTTGGGGTCTAGTCTGTCTAGTCACCGTGCCGCGTCTGAAATTTTCTGCAGGTCTTGATGTCCTCTTTTGTGGTCAAGGCACGCCGGGCTTTTGCTGCGGCCTTGCAGCCCGCCTCGCCATCCGGAAGAGCTACTCTTCCGTTTTCTTGGATCCCTGTTGTGGGACTCGTTCCGCGCATCCTCTGCATCTTTAGGGCTTTAAAAGGGGCTTCTTGCCCGTCCATCTAGCCAGTTGCGGCCACATCTCTTTGGAACCCTGCACGGTTCATGGCTTTTCCAGGGCTGCCGTAGGTTCTCCTTCGGTGCCCTGTCCGTTGCCTTGCCCATTGGCAGGGGTGGTCCCGGAGTCCTCTTTGTCACTGTGAGTCTTCTTTTGTCCCCGGTTCCCGACGTTGGTCTTGTGTGCTGGTGTTCTGTGTGTATTTGTGTCTGGTTGGAGCTGCTCTGCCTGGTGCGTAGAGGAATTGCTAAGAGTCAGCCGAGGTAGAGTGGCCTGATTGCGTGCTTAAGGTTTTGACGAGACTAGACGTTGCAGTCTCGGGGCGTCCATTACTTTGCAGAAGTAGCAGCCCTTGGTGTGGCGGGTGAGGAGGGTAGTTTCTGCTACTCTCTGGAGCCGCGGAGGGGACGACCAAAACTGCGTGGGAGAAGGCAGCGGTAGTGGTGGCGACGGGGTTTGTACGTGAAGGGAGCGGCATTTCATGTTTGGGTTTGGTTGTGGACTAGCTTTGCTTGGCTGTAAGGCCGAGTAGAGGCGGCCTCAGTAAAAGCAAGCGAGAGGCTTGGATTTCTTATGGTGTTGCGGAGCGTCAGGGTGATGCCTTTGCTGTTGTGTTTTTCAGATGTAGAGGCGGGACCTGTGCGCCGAGAGGCACGGATGGAGATGCGTGCGGGTCGAGTGCCATAGCGAGGTGGGTCTGCTGCGGTGTCGGTGGGAAGATGTGGCCGGGGGCTGTGCGACTAGATAATGGGTTTTGGTTTTGCTTTGAAGGTACTGGGCCGTGGGCAAAGCAGTAGAGTGGCAGAGGAGCTGGCTTGGGTGAAGAGAGCAACGGTGAGTTGCGTGAAGCAGCAGTTGTTGTTCATGTGTCCTCGAGTCCGTGAAGGTACAGCCGTCCTTGACTGCTTGTGGATTGCAGGTGGAGCGCGTCCTGGACGTGTCAGCCCAAGGTGATGGAGGTTCGGTGGCCGAGCGGTGAAGGTAACGTAGCGGGAGATGGGATTCGCTGGGAGCTGCCTGTCTATTTGGGTTGTGTCTAAGCAGGTCTCTTCTTGCAGGTTCAGCCTGCGGCGTCAGAGGGGCCCAGCTTGGTGTCAGCAAACGGCGTGAGAAGGTGAGGTGGTTGTCCGAGGTGGTGTCTAAGAGCCAAGTGCTATGTAGCAACTCAGCTGAGCGTTTTTGGTTTTGGCAGGTGCTGTTCGGGGAGCGTCTGGAAGAGGGTGAGTGCCTGAGGGGAGTCTGGGTCGTCGTGAGGAGGAGCTTGGGAGTGTAGATTTCTCATGGTCACAAAAGCAGATTTTCGTCTTGGAACTGCAGGTGCCCCAGGCCGTGTCAGCTGCCGGTTCCGACGTTTGAGCGAGCAAGGGGCAGGTGAGCAGAATGCCCGGGTGGTTTTGCGATGGGTGACGGGGCGTCGTACAAGATGTTGGCGGCGAGCGTTGTGGTGCCGGCGGCTGGCACTTTGTTTTCCTCTTTGTTTTTTTCTTGCAGATGCTGAAGAGGAACCCCGTGACTGCAGGATTATTACCGTTAGATGCTGTGATTTGAGCTGCTTTGGCCCATGACAGCTTGAGTCGTGGCCCTCTGAAATCTACGTTGAGGGAGCAGAGCTGGGAAGCGAGAGGCGCGTTGGGGCTAGCAGGGAGGGGTTTTGAAGGTAGCCTAGGCTGTGCAGGGAGAGTCGTCTTTGGGCCGGTGAAGGCAGAGGGGCGTACTTCTGAGCCCAAACCCTGCATGGGCAGGGCAGTTCCAGCCTGTGTCTGTTGGGGTCTAGTCTGTCTAGTCACCGTGCCGCGTCTGAAATTTTCTGCAGGTCTTGATGTCCTCTTTTGTGGTCAAGGCACGCCGGGCTTTTGCTGCGGCCTTGCAGCCCGCCTCGCCATCCGGAAGAGCTACTCTTCCGTTTTCTTGGATCCCTGTTGTGGGACTCGTTCCGCGCATCCTCTGCATCTTTAGGGCTTTAAAAGGGGCTTCTTGCCCGTCCATCTAGCCAGTTGCGGCCACATCTCTTTGGAACCCTGCACGGTTCATGGCTTTTCCAGGGCTGCTGTAGGTTCTCCTTCGGTGCCCTGTCCGTTGCCTTGCCCATTGGCAGGGGTGGTCCCGGAGTCCTCTTTGTCACTGTGAGTCTTCTTTTGTCCCCGGTTCCCGACGTTGGTCTTGTGTGCTGGTGTTCTGTGTGTATTTGTGTCTGGTTGGAGCTGCTCTGCCTGGTGCGTAGAGGAATTGCTAAGAGTCAGCCGAGGTAGAGTGGCCTGATTGCGTGCTTAAGGTTTTGACGAGACTAGACGTTGCAGTCTCGGGGCGTCCATTACTTTGCAGAAGTAGCAGCCCTTGGTGTGGCGGGTGAGGAGGGTAGTTTCTGCTACTCTCTGGAGCCGCGGAGGGGACGACCAAAACTGCGTGGGAGAAGGCAGTGGTAGTGGTGGCGACGGGGTTTGTACGTGAAGGGAGCGGCATTTCATGTTTGGGTTTGGTTGTGGACTAGCTTTGCTTGGCTGTAAGGCCAAGTAGAGGCGGCCTCAGTAAAAGCAAGCGAGAGGCTTGGATTTCTTATGGTGTTGCGGAGCGTCAGGGTGATGCCTTTGCTGTTGTGTTTTTCAGATGTAGAGGCGGGACCTGTGCGCCGAGAGGCACGGATGGAGATGCGTGCGGGTCGAGTGCCATAGCGAGGTGGGTCTGCTGCGGTGTCGGTGGGAAGATGTGGCCGGGGGCTGTGCGACTAGATAATGGGTTTTGGTTTTGCTTTGAAGGTACGGGGCCGTGGGCAAAGCAGTAGAGTGGCAGAGGAGCTGGCTTGGGTGAAGAGAGCAACGGTGAGTTGCGTGAAGCAGCAGTTGTTGTTCATGTGTCCTCGAGTCCGTGAAGGTACAGCCGTCCTTGACTGCTTGTGGATTGCAGGTGGAGCGCGTCCTGGACGTGTCAGCCCAAGGTGATGGAGGTTCGGTGGCCGAGCGGTGAAGGTAACGTAGCGGGAGATGGGATTCGGTGGGAGCTGCCTGTCTATTTGGGTTGTGTCTAAGCAGGTCTCTTCTTGCAGGTTCAGCCTGCGGCGTCAGAGGGGCCCAGCTTGGTGTCAGCAAACGGCGTGAGAAGGTGAGGTGGTTGTCCGAGGTGGTGTCTAAGAGCCAAGTGCTATGTAGCAACCCAGCTGAGCGTTTTTGGTTTTGGCAGGTGTGGTTCGGGGAGCGTCTGGAAGAGGGTGAGTGCCTGAGGGGAGACTGGGTCGTCGTGAGGAGGAGCGTGGGAGTGTAGATTTCTCTTGGTCACAAAAGGAGATTTTCGTCTTGGAACTGCAGGTGCCCCAGGCCGTGTCAGCTGCCGGTTCTGACGTTTGAGCGAGCAAGGGGCAGGTGAGCAGAATGCCCGGGTGGTTTTGCGATGGGTGACGGGGCGTCGTACAAGATGTTGGCGGCGAGCGGTGTGGTGCCGACGGCTGGCACTGTGTTTTCCTCTTTGATTTCTTCTTGCAGATGCTGAAGAGGAACCCCGTGACTGCAGGATTATTACCGTTAGACGCTGTGATTTGAGCTGCTTTGGCCCATGACAGCTTGAGTCGTGGCCCTCTGAAAGCTAAGTTGAGGGAGCAGAGCTGGGAAGCGGGAGGCGCGTTGGGGCTAGCAGGGAGGGGTTTTGAAGGTAGCCTAGGCTGTGCAGGGAGAGTCGTCTTTGGGCCGGTGAAGGCAGAGGGGCGTACTTCTGAGCCCAAACCCTGCATGGGCAGGGCAGTTCCAGCCTGTGTCTGTTGGGGTCTAGTCTGTCTAGTCACCGTGCCGCGTCTGAAATTTTCTGCAGGTCTTGATGTCCTCTTTTGTGCTCAAGGCACGCCGGGCTTTTGCTGCGGCCTTGCAGCCCGCCTCGCCATCCGGAAGAGCTACTCTTCCGTTTTCTTGGATCCCTGTTGTGGGACTCGTTCCGCGCATCCTCTGCATCTTTAGGGCTTTAAAAGGGGCTTCTTGCCCGTCCATCTAGCCAGTTGCGGCCACATCTCTTTGGAACCCTGCACGGTTCATGGCTTTTCCAGGGCTGCCGTAGGTTCTCCTTCGGTGCCCTGTCCGTTGCCTTGCCCATTGGCAGGGGTGGTCCCGGAGTCCTCTTTGTCACTGTGAGTCTTCTTTTGTCCCCGGTTCCCGACGTTGGTCTTGTGTGCTGGTGTTCTGTGTGTATTTGTGTCTGGTTGGAGCTGCTCTGCCTGGTGCGTAGAGGAATTGCTAAGAGCCAGCCGAGGTAGAGTGGCCTGATTGCGTGCTTAAGGTTTTGACGAGACTAGACGTTGCAGTCTCGGGGCGTCCATTACTTTGCAGAAGTAGCAGCCCTTGGTGTGGCGGGTGAGGAGGGTAGTTTCTGCTACTCTCTGGAGCCGCGGAGGGGACGACCAAAACTGCGTGGGAGAAGGCAGCGGGAGCGGTGGCGAAGGGGTTTGTACGTGAAGGGAGCGGCATTTCATGTTTGGGTTTGGTTGTGGACTAGCTTTGCTTGGCTGTAAGGCCAAGTAGAGGCGGCCTCAGTAAAAGCAAGCGAGAGGCTTGGATTTCTTAGGGCGTTGCGGAGCGTCAGGGTGATGTCTTTGCTGTTGTGTTTTTCAGATGTAGAGGCCGGACCTGTGAGCCGGGAGGTACGGATGGAGATGCGTGCGGGTCGAGTGCCATAGCGAGGTGGGTCTGCTGCGGTGTCGGTGGGAAGATGTGGCCGGGGGCTGTGCGACTAGATAATGGGTTTTGGTTTTGCTTTGAAGGTACGGGGCCATGGGCAAAGCAGTAGAGTGGCAGAGGAGCTGGCTTGGGTGAAGAGAGCAACGGTGAGTTGCGTGAAGCAGCAGTTGTTGTTCATGTGTCCTCGAGTCCGTGAAGGTACAGCCGTCCTTGACTGCTTGTGGATTGCAGGTGGAGCGCGTCCTGGACGTGTCAGCCCAAGGTGATGGAGGTTCGGTGGCCGAGCGGTGAAGGTAACGTAGCGGGAGATGGGATTCGGTGGGAGCTGCCTGTCTATTTGGGTTGTGTCTAAGCAGGTCTCTTCTTGCAGGTTCAGCCTGCGGCGTCAGAGGGGCCCAGCTTGGTGTTAGCAAACGGCGTGAGAAGGTGAGGTGGTTGTCCGAGGTGGTGTCTAAGAGCCAAGTGCTATGTAGCAACTCAGCTGAGCGTTTTTGGTTTTGGCAGGTGCTGTTCGGGGAGCGTCTGGAAGAGGGTGAGTGCCTGAGGGGAGTCTGGGTCATCGTGAGGAGGAACTTGGGAGCGTAGATTTCTCATGGTCTCAAAAGGAGATTTTCGTCTTGGAACTGCAGGTGCCCCAGGCCGTGTCAGCTGCCGGTTCCGACGTTTGAGCGAGCAAGGGGCAGGTGAGCAGAATGCCCGGGTGGTTTTGCGATGGGTGACGGGGCGTCGTACAAGATGTTGACGGCGAGCGGTGTGGTGCCGACAGATGGCACTGTGTTTTCCTCTTTGTTTTTTTCTTGCAGGTGCTGAAGAGGAACCCCGTGACTGCAGGATTATTACCGTTAGCCGCTGTGATTTGAGCTGCTTTGGCCAAGGACAGCTTGAGTCGTGGCCCTCTGAAAGCTAAGTTGAGGGAGCAGAGCTGGGAAGCGAGAGGCGCGTTGGGGCTAGCAGGGAGGGGTTTTGAAGGTAGCCTAGGCTGTGCAGGGAGAGTCGTCTTTGGGCCGGTGAAGGCAGAGGGGCGTACTTCTGAGCCCAAACCCTGCATGGGCAGGGCAGTTCCAGCCTGTGTCTGTTGGGGTCTAGTCTGTCTAGTCACCGTGCCGCGTCTGAAATTTTCTGCAGGTCTTGATGTCCTCTTTTGTGGTCAAGGCACGCCGGGCTTTTGCTGCGGCCTTGCAGCCCGCCTCGCCATCCGGAAGAGCTACTCTTCCGTTTTCTTGGATCCCTGTTGTGGGACTCGTTCCGCGCATCCTCTGCATCTTTAGGCCTTTAAAAGGGGCTTCTTGCCCGTCCATCTAGCCAGTTGCGGCCACATCTCTTTGGAACCCTGCACGGTTCATGGCTTTTCCAGGGCTGCCGTAGGTTCTCCCTCGGAGCCCTGTCCGTTGCCTTGCCCATTGGCAGGGGTGGTCCCGGAGTCCTCTTTGTCACTGTGAGTCTTCTTTTGTCCCCGGTTCCCGACGTTGGTCTTGTGTGCTGGTGTTCTGTGTGTATTTGTGTCTGGTTGGAGCTGCTCTGCCTGGTGCGTAGAGGAATTGCTAAGAGTCAGCCGAGGTAGAGTGGCCAGATTGTGTGCTTAAGGTTTTGACGAGACTAGACGTTGCAGTCTCGGGGCGTCCATTACTTTGCAGAAGTAGCAGCCCTTGGTGTGGCGGGTGAGGAGGGTAGTTTCTGCTACTCTCTGGGGCCGCGGAGGGGACGACCAAAACTGCGTGGGAGAAGGCAGCGGGAGCGGTGGCGAAGGGGTTTGTATGTGAAAGGAGCGAAAGTCATGTTCGGGTTTGGTTGTGGACTAGCTTTGCTTGGCTGTAAGGCCCAGTAGAGGCGGCCTCAGTAAAAGCAAGCGAGAGGCTTGGATTTCTTAGGGTGTTGCGGAGTGTCAGGGTGATGTCTTTGCTGTTGTGTTTTTCAGATGTAGAGGCCGGACCTGTGCGCCGAGAGGCACGGATGGAGATGCGTGCGGGTCGAGTGCCATAGCGAGGTGGGTCTGCTGCGGTGTCGGTGGGAAGATGTGGCCGGGGGCTGTGCGACTAGATAATGGGTTTTGGTTTTGCTTTGAAGGTACAGGGCCGTGGTCAAAGCAGTAGAGTGGCAGAGGAGCTGGCTTGGGTGAAGAGAGCAACGGTGAGTTGCGTGAAGCAGCAGTTGTTGTTCATGTGTCCTCGAGTCCGTGAAGGTACAGCCGTCCTTGACTGCTTGTGGATTGCAGGTGGAGCGCGTCCTGGACGTGTCAGCCCAAGGTGATGGAGGTTCGGTGGCCGAGCGGTGAAGGTAACGTAGCGGGAGATGGGATTCGCTGGGAGCTGCCTGTCTATTTGGGTTGTGTCTAAGCAGGTCTCTTCTTGCAGGTTCAGCCTGCGGCGTCAGAGGGGCCCAGCTTGGTGTCAGCAAACGGCGTGAGAAGGTGAGGTGGTTGTCCGAGGTGGTGTCTAAGAGCCAAGTGCTATGTAGCAACTCAGCTGAGCGTTTTTGGTTTTGGCAGGTGCTGTTCGGGGAGCGTCTGGAAGAGGGTGAGTGCCTGAGGGGAGTCTGGGTCGTCGTGAGGAGGAGCTTGGGAGTGTAGAATTCTCATGGTCACAAAAGGAGATTTTCGTCTTGGAACTGCAGGTGCCCCAGGCCGTGTCAGCTGCCGGTTCCGACGTTTGAGCGAGCAAGGGGCAGGTGAGCAGAATGCCCGGGTGGTTTTGCGATGGGTGACGGGGCGTCGTACAAGATGTTGGCGGCGAGCGGTGTGGTGCCGACGGCTGGCACTGTGTTTTCCTCTTTGTTTTTTTCTTGCAGATGCTGAAGAGGAACCCCGTGACTGCAGGATTATTACCGTTAGCCGCTGTGATTTGAGCTGCTTTGGCCCATGACAGCTTGAGTCGTGGCCCTCTGAAAGCTAAGTTGAGGGAGCAGAGCTGGGAAGCGAGAGGCGCGTTGGGGCTAGCAGGGAGGGGTTTTGAAGGTAGCCTAGGCTGTGCAGGGAGAGTCGTCTTTGGGCCGGTGAAGAGGCAGAGGGGCGTACTTCTGAGCCCAAACCCTGCATGGGCAGGGCAGTTCCAGCCTGTGTCTGTTGGGGTCTAGTCTGTCTAGTCACCGTGCCGCGTCTGAAATTTTCTGCAGGTCTTGATGTCCTCTTTTGTGGTCAAGGCACGCCGGGCTTTTGCTGCGGCCTTGCAGCCCGCCTCGCCATCCGGAAGAGCTACTCTTCCGTTTTCTTGGATCCCTGTTGTGGGACTCGTTCCGCGCATCCTCTGCATCTTTAGGGCTTTAAAAGGGGCTTCTTGCCCGTCCATCTAGCTAGTTGTGGCCACATCTCTTTGGAACCCTGCACGGTTCATGGCTTTTCCAGGGCTGCCGTAGGTTCTCCCTCGGAGCCCTGTCCGTTGCCTTGCCCATTGGCAGGGGTGGTCCCGGAGTCCTCTTTGTCGCTGTGAGTTTTTTTTTTTGTCCCGGTTCCCGACGTTGGTCTTGTGTGCTGGTGTTCTGTGTGTGTTTGTGTCTGGTTGGAGCTGCTCTGCCTGATGCGTAGAGGAATTGCTAAGAGTCAGCCGAGGTAGAGTGGCCAGATTGTGTGCTTAAGGTTTTGACGAGACTAGACGTTGCAGTCTCGGGGAGTCCATTACTTTGCAGAAGTAGCAGCCCTTGGTGTGGCGGGTGAGGAGGGTAGTTTCTGCTACTCTCTGGAGCCGCGGAGGGGACGACCAAAACTGCGTGGGAGAAGGCAGCGGGAGCGGTGGCCAAGGGGTTTGTACGTGAAGGGAGCGGCATTTCATGTTTGGGTTTGGTTGTGGACTAACTTTGCTTGGCTGTAAGGCCGAGTAGAGGCGGCCTCAGTAAAAGCAAGCGAGAGGCTTGGATTTCTTAGGGCGTTGGGGAGCGTCAGGGTGATGTCTTTGCTGTTGTTTTTCAGATGTAGAGGCCGGACCTGTGAGCCGAGAGGCATGGATGGAGATGCGTGCGGGTCGAGTGCCATAGCGAGGTGGGTCTGCTGCGGTGTCGGTGGGAAGATGTGGCCGGGGGCTGTGCGACTAGATAATGGGTTTTGGTTTTGCTTTGAAGGTACAGGGCCGTGGGCAAAGCAGTAGAATGGCAGAGGAGCTGGCTTGGGTGAAGAGAGCAACGGTGAGTTGCGTGAAGCAGCAGTTGTTGTTCATGTGTCCTCGAGTCCGTGAAGGTACAGCCGTCCTTGACTGCTTGTGGATTGCAGGTGGAGCGCGTCCTCGACGTGTCAGCCCAAGGTGATGGAGGTTCGGTGGCTGAGCGGTGAAGGTAACGTAGCGGGAGATGGGATTCGCTGGGAGCTGCCTGTCTATTTGGGTTGTGTCTAAGCAGGTCTCTTCTTGCAGGTTCAGCCTGCGGCGTCAGAGGGGCCCAGCTTGGTGTCAGCAAACGGCGTGAGAAGGTGAGGTGGTTGTCCGAGGTGGTGTCTAACAGCCAAGTGCTATGTAGCAACCCAGCTGAGCGTTTTTGGTTTTGGCAGGTGTGGTTCGGGGAGTGTCTGGAAGAGGGTGAGTGCCTGAGGGGAGACTGGGTCGTCGTGAGGAGGAGCGTGGGAGTGTAGATTTCTCTTGGTCACAAAAGGAGATTGTCGTCTTGGAACTGCAGGTGCCCCAGGCCGTGTCAGCTGCCGGTTCTGACGTTTGAGCGAGCAAGGGGCAGGTGAGCAGAATGCCTGGGTGGTTTTGCGATGGGTGACGGGGCGTCGTACAAGATGTTGGCGGCGAGCGTTGTGGTGCTGACGGCTGGCACTGTGTTTTCCTCTTTGATTTCTTCTTGCAGATGCTGAAGAGGAACCCCGTGACTGCAGGATTATTACCGTTAGACGCTGTGATTTGAGCTGCTTTGGCCAAGGACAGCTTGAGTCGTGGCCCTCTGAAAGCTAAGTTGAGGGAGCAGAGCTGGGAAGCGAGAGGCGCGTTGGGGCTAGCAGGGAGGGGTTTTGAAGGTAGCCTAGGCTGTGCAGGGAGAGTCGTCTTTGGGCCGGTGAAGAGGCAGAGGGGCGTACTTCTGAGCCCAAACCCTGCATGGGCAGGGCAGTTCCAGCCTGTGTCTGTTGGGGTCTAGTCTGTCTAGTCACCGTGCCGCGTCTGAAATTTTCTGCAGGTCTTGATGTCCTCTTTTGTGGTCAAGGCACGCCGGGCTTTTGCTGCGGCCTTGCAGCCCGCCTCGCCATCCGGAAGAGCTACTCTTCCGTTTTCTTGGATCCCTGTTGTGGGACTCGTTCCGCGCATCCTCTGCATCTTTAGGGCTTTAAAAGGGGCTTCTTGCCCGTCCATCTAGCTAGTTGTGGCCACATCTCTTTGGAACCCTGCACGGTTCATGGCTTTTCCAGGGCTGCCGTAGGTTCTCCCTCGGAGCCCTGTCCGTTGCCTTGCCCATTGGCAGGGGTGGTCCCGGAGTCCTCTTTGTCGCTGTGAGTTTTTTTTTTTGTCCCGGTTCCCGACGTTGGTCTTGTGTGCTGGTGTTCTGTGTGTGTTTGTGTCTGGTTGGAGCTGCTCTGCCTGATGCGTAGAGGAATTGCTAAGAGTCAGCCGAGGTAGAGTGGCCAGATTGTGTGCTTAAGGTTTTGACGAGACTAGACGTTGCAGTCTCGGGGCGTCCATTACTTTGCAGAAGTAGCAGCCCTTGGTGTGGCGGGTGAGGAGGGTAGTTTCTGCTACTCTCTGGAGCCGCGGAGGGGACGACCAAAACTGCGTGGGAGAAGGCAGCGGGAGCGGTGGCCAAGGGGTTTGTACGTGAAGGGAGCGGCATTTCATGTTTGGGTTTGGTTGTGGACTAACTTTGCTTGGCTGTAAGGCCGAGTAGAGGCGGCCTCAGTAAAAGCAAGCGAGAGGCTTGGATTTCTTAGGGCGTTGGGGAGCGTCAGGGTGATGTCTTTGCTGTTGTTTTTCAGATGTAGAGGCCGGACCTGTGAGCCGAGAGGCATGGATGGAGATGCGTGCGGGTCGAGTGCCATAGCGAGGTGGGTCTGCTGCGGTGTCGGTGGGAAGATGTGGCCGGGGGCTGTGCGACTAGATAATGGGTTTTGGTTTTGCTTTGAAGGTACAGGGCCGTGGGCAAAGCAGTAGAATGGCAGAGGAGCTGGCTTGGGTGAAGAGAGCAACGGTGAGTTGCGTGAAGCAGCAGTTGTTGTTCATGTGTCCTCGAGTCCGTGAAGGTACAGCCGTCCTTGACTGCTTGTGGATTGCAGGTGGAGCGCGTCCTCGACGTGTCAGCCCAAGGTGATGGAGGTTCGGTGGCTGAGCGGTGAAGGTAACGTAGCGGGAGATGGGATTCGCTGGGAGCTGCCTGTCTATTTGGGTTGTGTCTAAGCAGGTCTCTTCTTGCAGGTTCAGCCTGCGGCGTCAGAGGGGCCCAGCTTGGTGTCAGCAAACGGCGTGAGAAGGTGAGGTGGTTGTCCGAGGTGGTGTCTAACAGCCAAGTGCTATGTAGCAACCCAGCTGAGCGTTTTTGGTTTTGGCAGGTGTGGTTCGGGGAGTGTCTGGAAGAGGGTGAGTGCCTGAGGGGAGACTGGGTCGTCGTGAGGAGGAGCGTGGGAGTGTAGATTTCTCTTGGTCACAAAAGGAGATTGTCGTCTTGGAACTGCAGGTGCCCCAGGCCGTGTCAGCTGCCGGTTCTGACGTTTGAGCGAGCAAGGGGCAGGTGAGCAGAATGCCTGGGTGGTTTTGCGATGGGTGACGGGGCGTCGTACAAGATGTTAGCGGCGAGCGTTGTGGTGCTGACGGCTGGCACTGTGTTTTCCTCTTTGATTTCTTCTTGCAGATGCTGAAGAGGAACCCCGTGACTGCAGGATTATTACCGTTAGACGCTGTGATTTGAGCTGCTTTGGCCAAGGACAGCTTGAGTCGTGGCCCTCTGAAAGCTAAGTTGAGGGAGCAGAGCTGGGAAGCGAGAGGCGCGTTGGGGCTAGCAGGGAGGGGTTTTGAAGGTAGCCTAGGCTGTGCAGGGAGAGTCGTCTTTGGGCCGGTGAAGAGGCAGAGGGGCGTACTTCTGAGCCCAAACCCTGCATGGGCAGGGCAGTTCCAGCCTGTGTCTGTTGGGGTCTAGTCTGTCTAGTCACCGTGCCGCGTCTGAAATTTTCTGCAGGTCTTGATGTCCTCTTTTGTGGTCAAGGCACGCCGGGCTTTTGCTGCGGCCTTGCAGCCCGCCTCGCCATCCGGAAGAGCTACTCTTCCGTTTTCTTGGATCCCTGTTGTGGGACTCGTTCCGCGCATCCTCTGCATCTTTAGGGCTTTAAAAGGGGCTTCTTGCCCGTCCATCTAGCTAGTTGTGGCCACATCTCTTTGGAACCCTGCACGGTTCATGGCTTTTCCAGGGCTGCCGTAGGTTCTCCCTCGGAGCCCTGTCCGTTGCCTTGCCCATTGGCAGGGGTGGTCCCGGAGTCCTCTTTGTCGCTGTGAGTTTTTTTTTTTGTCCCGGTTCCCGACGTTGGTCTTGTGTGCTGGTGTTCTGTGTGTGTTTGTGTCTGGTTGGAGCTGCTCTGCCTGGTGCGTAGAGGAATTGCTAAGAGTCAGCCGAGGTAGAGTGGCCTGATTGCATGCTTAAGGTTTTGACGAGACTAGACGTTGCAGTCTCGGGGCGTCCATTACTTTGCAGAAGTAGCAGCCCTTGGTGTGGCGGGTGAGGAGGGTAGTTTCTGCTACTCTCTGGGGCCGCGGAGGGGACGACCAAAACTGCGTGGGAGAAGGCAGCGGGAGCGGTGGCGAAGGGGTTTGTATGTGAAAGGAGCGCCAGTCATGTTCGGGTTTGGTTGTGGACTAGCTTTGCTTGGATGTAAGGCCCAGTAGAGGCGGCCTCAGTAAAAGCAAGCGAGAGGCTTGGATTTCTTAGGGCGTTGCTGAGCGTCAGGGTGATGTCTTTGCTGTTGTGTTTTTCAGATGTAGAGGCCGGACCTGTGAGCCGAGAGGCACGGATGGAGATGTGTGCGGGTCGAGTGCCATAGCGAGGTGGGTCTGCTGCGGTGTCGGTGGGAAGATGTGGCCGGGGGCTGTGCGACTAGATAATGGGTTTTGGTTTTGCTTTGAAGGTACTGGGCCGTGGGCAAAGCAGTAGAGTGGCAGAGGAGCTGGCTTGGGTGAAGAGAGCAACGGTGAGTTGCGTGAAGCAGCAGTTGTTGTTCATGTGTCCTCGAGTCCGTGAAGGTACAGCCGTCCTTGACTGCTTGTGGATTGCAGGTGGAGCGCGTCCTCGACGTGTCAGCCCACGGTGATGGAGGTTCGGTGGCCGAGCGGTGAAGGTAACGTAGCGGGAGATGGGATTCGGTGGGAGCTGCCTGTCTATTTGGGTTGTGTCTAAGCAGGTCTCTTCTTGCAGGTTCAGCCTGCGGCGTCAGAGGGGCCCAGCTTGGTGTCAGCAAACGGCGTGAGAAGGTGAGGTGGTTGTCCGAGGTGGTGTCTAAGAGCCAAGTGCTATGTAGCAACTCAGCTGAGCGTTTTTGGTTTTGGCAGGTGCTGTTCGGGGAGCGTCTGGAAGAGGGTGAGTGCCTGAGGGGAGTCTGGGTCGTCGTGAGGAGGAGCTTGGGAGTGTAGATTTCTCATGGTCACAAAAGGAGATTGTCGTCTTGGAACTGCAGGTGCCCCAGGCCGTGTCAGCTGCCGGTTCTGACGTTTGAGCGAGCAAGGGGCAGGTGAGCAGAATGCCCGGGTGGTTTTGCGATGGGTAACGGGGCGTCGTACAAGATGTTGGCGGCGAGCGGTGTGGTGCCGACGGCTGGCACTGTGTTTTCCTCTTTGTTTTTTTCTTGCAGATGCTGAAGAGGAACCCCGTGACTGCAGGATTATTACCGTTAGATGCTGTGATTTGAGCTGCTTTGGCCCATGACAGCTTGAGTCGTGGCCCTCTGAAAGCTAAGTTGAGGGAGCAGAGCTGGGAAGCGGGAGGCGCGTTGGGGCTAGCAGGGAGGGGTTTTGAAGGTAGCCTAGGCTGTGCAGGGAGAGTCGTCTTTGGGCCGGTGAAGGCAGAGGGGCGTACTTCTGAGCCCAAACCCTGCATGGGCAGGGCAGTTCCAGCCTGTGTCTGTTGGGGTCTAGTCTGTCTAGTCACCGTGCCGCGTCTGAAATTTTCTGCAGGTCTTGATGTCCTCTTTTGTGGTCAAGGCACGCCGGGCTTTTGCTGCGGCCTTGCAGCCCGCCTCGCCATCCGGAAGAGCTACTCTTCCGTTTTCTTGGATCCCTGTTGTGGGACTCGTTCCGCGCATCCTCTGCATCTTTAGGCCTTTAAAAGGGGCTTCTTGCCCGTCCATCTAGCCAGTTGCGGCCACATCTCTTTGGAACCCTGCACGGTTCATGGCTTTTCCAGGGCTGCCGTAGGTTCTCCCTCGGAGCCCTGTCCGTTGCCTTGCCCATTGGCAGGGGTGGTCCCGGAGTCCTCTTTGTCACTGTGAGTCTTCTTTTGTCCCCGGTTCCCGACGTTGGTCTTGTGTGCTGGTGTTCTGTGTGTATTTGTGTCTGGTTGGAGCTGCTCTGCCTGGTGCGTAGAGGAATTGCTAAGAGTCAGCCGAGGTAGAGTGGCCTGATTGCATGCTTAAGGTTTTGACGAGACTAGACGTTGCAGTCTCGGGGCGTCCATTACTTTGCAGAAGTAGCAGCCCTTGGTGTGGCGGGTGAGGAGGGTAGTTTCTGCTACTCTCTGGGGCCGCGGAGGGGACGACCAAAACTGCGTGGGAGAAGGCAGCGGGAGCGGTGGCGAAGGGGTTTGTATGTGAAAGGAGCGAAAGTCATGTTCGGGTTTGGTTGTGGACTAGCTTTGCTTGGCTGTAAGGCCCAGTAGAGGCGGCCTCAGTAAAAGCAAGCGAGAGGCTTTGATTTCTTAGGGTGTTGCGGAGCGTCAGGGTGATGTCTTTGCTGTTGTGTTTTTCAGATGTAGAGGCCGGACCTGTGCGCCGAGAGGCACGGATGGAGATGCGTGCGGGTCGAGTGCCATAGCGAGGTGGGTCTGCTGCGGTGTCGGTGGGAAGATGTGGCCGGGGGCTGTGCGACTAGATAATGGGTTTTGGTTTTGCTTTGAAGGTACAGGGCCGTGGTCAAAGCAGTAGAGTGGCAGAGGAGCTGGCTTGGGTGAAGAGAGCAACGGTGAGTTGCGTGAAGCAGCAGTTGTTGTTCATGTGTCCTCGAGTCCGTGAAGGTACAGCCGTCCTTGACTGCTTGTGGATTGCAGGTGGAGCGCGTCCTGGACGTGTCAGCCCAAGGTGATGGAGGTTCGGTGGCCGAGCGGTGAAGGTAACGTAGCGGGAGATGGGATTCGCTGGGAGCTGCCTGTCTATTTGGGTTGTGTCTAAGCAGGTCTCTTCTTGCAGGTTCAGCCTGCGGCGTCAGAGGGGCCCAGCTTGGTGTCAGCAAACGGCGTGAGAAGGTGAGGTGGTTGTCCGAGGTGGTGTCTAAGAGCCAAGTGCTATGTAGCAACCCAGCTGAGCGTTTTTGGTTTTGGCAGGTGTGGTTCGGGGAGCGTCTGGAAGAGGGTGAGTGCCTAAGGGGAGACTGGGTCGTCGTGAGGAGGAGCGTGGGAGTGTAGATTTCTCTTGGTCACAAAAGGAGATTTTCGTCTTGGAACTGCAGGTGCCCCAGGCCGTGTCAGCTGCCGGTTCTGACGTTTGAGCGAGCAAGGGGCAGGTGAGCAGAATGCCCGGGTGGTTTTGCGATGGGTGACGGGGCGTCGTACAAGATGTTGGCGGCGAGCGGTGTGGTGCTGACGGCTGGCACTGTGTTTTCTTCTTTGATTTCTTCTTGCAGATGCTGAAGAGGAACCCCGTGACTGCAGGATTATTACCGTTAGCCGCTGTGATTTGAGCTGCTTTGGCCCATGACAGCTTGAGTCGTGGCCCTCTGAAAGCTAAGTTGATGGAGCAGAGCTGGGAAGCGAGAGGCGCGTTGGGGCTAGCAGGGAGGGGTTTTGAAGGTAGCCTAGGCTGTGCAGGGAGAGTCGTCTTTGGGCCGGTGAAGGCAGAGGGGCGTACTTCTGAGCCCAAACCCTGCATGGGCAGGGCAGTTCCAGCCTGTGTCTGTTGGGGTCTAGTCTGTCTAGTCACCGTGCCGCGTCTGAAATTTTCTGCAGGTCTTGATGTCCTCTTTTGTGGTCAAGGCACGCCGGGCTTTTGCTGCGGCCTTGCAGCCCGCCTCGCCATCCGGAAGAGCTACTCTTCCGTTTTCTTGGATCCCTGTTGTGGGACTCGTTCCGCGCATCCTCTGCATCTTTAGGCCTTTAAAAGGGGCTTCTTGCCCGTCCATCTAGCCAGTTGCGGCCACATCTCTTTGGAACCCTGCACGGTTCATGGCTTTTCCAGGGCTGCCGTAGGTTCTCCTTCGGAGCCCTGTCCGTTGCCTTGCCCATTGGCAGGAGTGGTCCCGGAGTCCTCTTTGTCGCTGTGAGTCTTCTTTTGTCCCCGGTTCCCGACGTTGGTCTTGTGTGCTGGTGTTCTGTGTGTATTTGTGTCTGGTTGGAGCTGCTCTGCCTGGTGCGTAGAGGAATTGCTAAGAGTCAGCCGAGGTAGAGTGGCCTGATTGCGTGCTTAAGGTTTTGACGAGACTAGACGTTGCAGTCTCGGGGCGTCCATTACTTTGCAGAAGTAGCAGCCCTTGGTGTGGCGGGTGAGGAGGGTAGTTTCTGCTACTCTCTGGAGCCGCGGAGGGGACGACCAAAACTGCGTGGGAGAAGGCAGCGGGAGCGGTGGCCAAGGGGTTTGTACGTGAAGGGAGCGGCATTTCATGTTTGGGTTTGGTTGTGGACTAGCTTTGCTTGGCTGTAAGGCCCAGTAGAGGCGGCCTCAGTAAAAGCAAGCGAGAGGCTTGGATTTCTTAGGGCGTTGGGGAGCGTCAGGGTGATGTCTTTGCTGTTGTGTTTTTCAGATGTAGAGGCCGGACCTGTGAGCCGAGAGGCATGGATGGAGATGCGTGCGGGTCGAGTGCCATAGCGAGGTGGGTCTGCTGCGGTGTCGGTGGGAAGATGTGGCCGGGGGCTGTGCGACTAGATAATGGGTTTTGGTTTTGCTTTGAAGGTACGGGGCCGTGGGCAAAGCTGTAGAATGGCAGAGGAGCTGGCTTGGGTGAAGAGAGCAACGGTGAGTTGCGTGAAGCAGCAGTTGTTGTTCATGTGTCCTCGAGTCCGTGAAGGTACAGCCGTCCTTGACTGCTTGTGGATTGCAGGTGGAGCGCGTCCTCGACGTGTCAGCCCAAGGTGATGGAGGTTCGGTGGCCGAGCGGTGAAGGTAACGTAGCGGGAGATGGGATTCGCTGGGAGCTGCCTGTCTATTTGGGTTGTGTCTAAGCAGGTCTCTTCTTGCAGGTTCAGCCTGCGGCGTCAGAGGGGCCCAGCTTGGTGTCAGCAAACGGCGTGAGAAGGTGAGGTGGTTGTCCGAGGTGGTGTCTAAGAGCCAAGTGCTATGTAGCAACCCAGCTGAGCGTTTTTGGTTTTGGCAGGTGTGGTTCGGGGAGCGTCTGGAAGAGGGTGAGTGCCTAAGGGGAGACTGGGTCGTCGTGAGGAGGAGCGTGGGAGTGTAGATTTCTCTTGGTCACAAAAGGAGATTTTCGTCTTGGAACTGCAGGTGCCCCAGGCCGTGTCAGCTGCCGGTTCTGACGTTTGAGCGAGCAAGGGGCAGGTGAGCAGAATGCCCGGGTGGTTTTGCGATGGGTGACGGGGCGTCGTACAAGATGTTGGCGGCGAGCGGTGTGGTGCCGACGGCTGGCACTGTGTTTTCCTCTTTGATTTCTTCTTGCAGATGCTGAAGAGGAACCCCGTGACTGCAGGATTATTACCGTTAGCCGCTGTGATTTGAGCTGCTTTGGCCCATGACAGCTTGAGTCGTGGCCCTCTGAAAGCTAAGTTGATGGAGCAGAGCTGGGAAGCGAGAGGCGCGTTGGGGCTAGCAGGGAGGGGTTTTGAAGGTAGCCTAGGCTGTGCAGGGAGAGTCGTCTTTGGGCCGGTGAAGGCAGAGGGGCGTACTTCTGAGCCCAAACCCTGCATGGGCAGGGCAGTTCCAGCCTGTGTCTGTTGGGGTCTAGTCTGTCTAGTCACCGTGCCGCGTCTGAAATTTTCTGCAGGTCTTGATGTCCTCTTTTGTGGTCAAGGCACGCCGGGCTTTTGCTGCGGCCTTGCAGCCCGCCTCGCCATCCGGAAGAGCTACTCTTCCGTTTTCTTGGATCCCTGTTGTGGGACTCGTTCCGCGCATCCTCTGCATCTTTAGGCCTTTAAAAGGGGCTTCTTGCCCGTCCATCTAGCCAGTTGCGGCCACATCTCTTTGGAACCCTGCACGGTTCATGGCTTTTCCAGGGCTGCCGTAGGTTCTCCTTCGGAGCCCTGTCCGTTGCCTTGCCCATTGGCAGGAGTGGTCCCGGAGTCCTCTTTGTCGCTGTGAGTCTTCTTTTGTCCCCGGTTCCCGACGTTGGTCTTGTGTGCTGGTGTTCTGTGTGTATTTGTGTCTGGTTGGAGCTGCTCTGCCTGGTGCGTAGAGGAATTGCTAAGAGTCAGCCGAGGTAGAGTGGCCTGATTGCGTGCTTAAGGTTTTGACGAGACTAGACGTTGCAGTCTCGGGGCGTCCATTACTTTGCAGAAGTAGCAGCCCTTGGTGTGGCGGGTGAGGAGGGTAGTTTCTGCTACTCTCTGGAGCCGCGGAGGGGACGACCAAAACTGCGTGGGAGAAGGCAGCGGGAGCGGTGGCCAAGGGGTTTGTACGTGAAGGGAGCGGCATTTCATGTTTGGGTTTGGTTGTGGACTAGCTTTGCTTGGCTGTAAGGCCCAGTAGAGGCGGCCTCAGTAAAAGCAAGCGAGAGGCTTGGATTTCTTAGGGCGTTGGGGAGCGTCAGGGTGATGTCTTTGCTGTTGTGTTTTTCAGATGTAGAGGCCGGACCTGTGAGCCGAGAGGCATGGATGGAGATGCGTGCGGGTCGAGTGCCATAGCGAGGTGGGTCTGCTGCGGTGTCGGTGGGAAGATGTGGCCGGGGGCTGTGCGACTAGATAATGGGTTTTGGTTTTGCTTTGAAGGTACGGGGCCGTGGGCAAAGCTGTAGAATGGCAGAGGAGCTGGCTTGGGTGAAGAGAGCAACGGTGAGTTGCGTGAAGCAGCAGTTGTTGTTCATGTGTCCTCGAGTCCGTGAAGGTACAGCCGTCCTTGACTGCTTGTGGATTGCAGGTGGAGCGCGTCCTCGACGTGTCAGCCCAAGGTGATGGAGGTTCGGTGGCCGAGCGGTGAAGGTAACGTAGCGGGAGATGGGATTCGCTGGGAGCTGCCTGTCTATTTGGGTTGTGTCTAAGCAGGTCTCTTCTTGCAGGTTCAGCCTGCGGCGTCAGAGGGGCCCAGCTTGGTGTCAGCAAACGGCGTGAGAAGGTGAGGTGGTTGTCCGAGGTGGTGTCTAAGAGCCAAGTGCTATGTAGCAACCCAGCTGAGCGTTTTTGGTTTTGGCAGGTGTGGTTCGGGGAGCGTCTGGAAGAGGGTGAGTGCCTAAGGGGAGACTGGGTCGTCGTGAGGAGGAGCGTGGGAGTGTAGATTTCTCTTGGTCACAAAAGGAGATTTTCGTCTTGGAACTGCAGGTGCCCCAGGCCGTGTCAGCTGCCGGTTCTGACGTTTGAGCGAGCAAGGGGCAGGTGAGCAGAATGCCCGGGTGGTTTTGCGATGGGTGACGGGGCGTCGTACAAGATGTTGGCGGCGAGCGGTGTGGTGCCGACGGCTGGCACTGTGTTTTCCTCTTTGATTTCTTCTTGCAGATGCTGAAGAGGAACCCCGTGACTGCAGGATTATTACCGTTAGCCGCTGTGATTTGAGCTGCTTTGGCCCATGACAGCTTGAGTCGTGGCCCTCTGAAAGCTAAGTTGAGGGAGCAGAGCTGGGAAGCGGGAGGCGCGTTGGGGCTAGCAGGGAGGGGTTTTGAAGGTAGCCTAGGCTGTGCAGGGAGAGTGGTCTTTGGGCCGGTGAAGGCAGAGGGGCGTACTTCTGAGCCCAAACCCTGCATGGGCAGGGCAGTTCCAGCCTGTGTCTGTTGGGGTCTAGTCTGTCTAGTCACCGTGCCGCGTCTGAAATTTTCTGCAGGTCTTGATGTCCTCTTTTGTGGTCAAGGCACGCCGGGCTTTTGCTGCGGCCTTGCAGCCTGCCTCGCCATCCGGAAGAGCTACTCTTCCGTTTTCTTGGATCCCTGTTGTGGGACTCGTTCCGCGCATCCTCTGCATCTTTAGGCCTTTAAAAGGGGCTTCTTGCCCGTCCATCTAGCCAGTTGCGGCCACATCTCTTTGGAACCCTGCACGGTTCATGGCTTTTCCAGGGCTGCCGTAGGTTCTCCTTCGGAGCCCTGTCCGTTGCCTTGCCCATTGGCAGGAGTGGTCCCGGAGTCCTCTTTGTCGCTGTGAGTCTTCTTTTGTCCCCGGTTCCCGACGTTGGTCTTGTGTGCTGGTGTTCTGTGTGTATTTGTGTCTGGTTGGAGCTGCTCTGCCTGGTGCGTAGAGGAATTGCTAAGAGTCAGCCGAGGTAGAGTGGCCTGATTGCGTGCTTAAGGTTTTGACGAGACTAGACGTTGCAGTCTCGGGGCGTCCATTACTTTGCAGAAGTAGCAGCCCTTGGTGTGGCGGGTGAGGAGGGTAGTTTCTGCTACTCTCTGGAGCCGCGGAGGGGACGACCAAAACTGCGTGGGAGAAGGCAGCGGGAGCGGTGGCCAAGGGGTTTGTACGTGAAGGGAGCGGCATTTCATGTTTGGGTTTGGTTGTGGACTAACTTTGCTTGGCTGTAAGGCCGAGTAGAGGCGGCCTCAGTAAAAGCAAGCGAGAGGCTTGGATTTCTTAGGGCGTTGGGGAGCGTCAGGGTGATGTCTTTGCTGTTGTTTTTCAGATGTAGAGGCCGGACCTGTGAGCCGAGAGGCATGGATGGAGATGCGTGCGGGTCGAGTGCCATAGCGAGGTGGGTCTGCTGCGGTGTCGGTGGGAAGATGTGGCCGGGGGCTGTGCGACTAGATAATGGGTTTTGGTTTTGCTTTGAAGGTACAGGGCCGTGGGCAAAGCAGTAGAATGGCAGAGGAGCTGGCTTGGGTGAAGAGAGCAACGGTGAGTTGCGTGAAGCAGCAGTTGTTGTTCATGTGTCCTCGAGTCCGTGAAGGTACAGCCGTCCTTGACTGCTTGTGGATTGCAGGTGGAGCGCGTCCTCGACGTGTCAGCCCAAGGTGATGGAGGTTCGGTGGCCGAGCGGTGAAGGTAACGTAGCGGGAGATGGGATTCGCTGGGAGCTGCCTGTCTATTTGGGTTGTGTCTAAGCAGGTCTCTTCTTGCAGGTTCAGCATGCGGCATCAGAGGGGCCCAGCTTGGTGTCAGCAAACGGCATGAGAAGGTGAGGTGGTTGTCCGAGGTGGTGTCTAAGAGCCAAGTGCTATGTAGCAACTCAGCTGAGCGTTTTTGGTTTTGGCAGGTGCTGTTCGGGGAGCGTCTGGAAGAGGGTGAGTGCCTGAGGGGAGTCTGGGTCGTCGTGAGGAGGAGCGTGGGAGTGTAGATTTCTCTTGGTCACAAAAGCAGATTTAAGTCTTGGAACTGCAGGTGCCCCAGGCCGTGTCAGCTGCCGGTTCCGACGTTTGAGCGAGCAAGGGGCAGGTGAGCAGAATGCCCGGGTGGTTTTGCGATGGGTGACGGGGCGTCGTACAAGATGTTGGCGGCGAGCGGTGTGGTGCCGACGGCTGGCACTGTGTTTTCCTCTTTGTTTTTTTCTTGCAGATGCTGAAGAGGAACCCCGTGACTGCAGGATTATTACCGTTAGACGCTGTGATTTGAGCTGCTTTGGCCCAGGACAGCTTGATTCGCGGCCCTCTGAAAGCTAAGTTGAGGGAGCAGAGCTGGGAAGCGAGAGGCGCGTTGGGGCTAGCAGGGAGGGGTTTTGAAGGTAGCCTAGGCTGTGCAGGGAGAGTCGTCTTTGGGCCGGTGAAGGCAGAGGGGCGTACTTCTGAGCCCAAACCCTGCATGGGCAGGGCAGTTCCAGCCTGTGTCTGTTGGGGTCTAGTCTGTCTAGTCACCGTGCCGCGTCTGAAATTTTCTGCAGGTCTTGATGTCCTCTTTTGTGGTCAAGGCACGCCGGGCTTTTGCTGCGGCCTTGCAGCCCGCCTCGCCATCCGGAAGAGCTACTCTTCCGTTTTCTTGGATCCCTGTTGTGGGACTCGTTCCGCGCATCCTCTGCATCTTTAGGCCTTTAAAAGGGGCTTCTTGCCCGTCCATCTAGCCAGTTGCGGCCACATCTCTTTGGAACCCTGCACGGTTCATGGCTTTTCCAGGGCTGCCGTAGGTTCTCCTTCGGAGCCCTGTCCGTTGCCTTGCCCATTGGCAGGGGTGGTCCCGGAGTCCTCTTTGTCACTGTGAGTCTTCTTTTGTCCCCGGTTCCCGACGTTGGTCTTGTGTGCTGGTGTTCTGTGTGTATTTGTGTCTGGTTGGAGCTGCTCTGCCTGGTGCGTAGAAGAATTGCTAAGAGTCAGCCGAGGTAGAGTGGCCTGATTGCGTGCTTAAGGTTTTGACGAGACTAGACGTTGCAGTCTCGGGGCGTCCATTACTTTGCAGAAGTAGCAGCCCTTGGTGTGGCGGGTGAGGAGGGTAGTTTCTGCTACTCTCTGGAGCCGCGGAGGGGACGACCAAAACTGTGTGGGAGAAGGCAGAGGGAGCGGTGGCCAAGGGGTTTGTACGTGAAGGGAGCGGCATTTCATGTTTGGGTTTGGTTGTGGACTAGCTTTGCTTGGCTGTAAGGCCCAGTAGAGGCGGCCTCAGTAAAAGCAAGCGAGAGGCTTGGATTTCTTAGGGTGTTGCGGAGCGTCAGGGTGATGCCTTTGCTGTTGTGTTTTTCAGATGTAGAGGCGGGACCTGTGCACCGAGAGGTACGGATGGAGATGCGTGCGGGTCGAGTGCCATAGCGAGGTGGGTCTGCTGCGGTGTCGGTGGGAAGATGTGGCTGGGGGCTGTGCGACTACATAATGGGTTTTGGTTTTGCTTTGAAGGTACGGGGCCGTGGGCAAAGCAGTAGAGTAGCAGAGGAGCTGGCTTGGGTGAAGAGAGCAACGGTGAGTTGCGTGAAGCAGCAGTTGTTGTTCATGTGTCCTCGAGTCCGTGAAGGTACAGCCGTCCTTGACTGCTTGTGGATTGCAGGTGGAGCGCGTCCTGGACGTGTCAGCCCAAGGTGATGGAGGTTCGGTGGCCGAGCGGTGAAGGTAACGTAGCGGGAGGTGGGATTCGCTGGGAGCTGCCTGTCTATTTGGGTTGTGTCTAAGCAGGTCTCTTCTTGCAGGTTCAGCCTGCGGCGTCAGAGGGGCCCAGCTTGGTGTTAGCAAACGGCATGAGAAGGTGAGGTGGTTGTCCGAGGTGGTGTCTAAGAGCCAAGTGCTATGTAGCAACTCAGCTGAGCGTTTTTGGTTTTGGCAGGTGCTGTTCGGGGAGCGTCTCGAAGAGGGTGAGTGCCTGAGGGGAGTCTGGGTCGTCGTGAGGAGGAGCTTGGGAGTGTAGATTTCTCATGGTCACAAAAGCAGATTTTCGTCTTGGAACTGCAGGTGCCCCAGGCCGTGTCAGCTGCCGGTTCCGACGTTTGAGCGAGCAAGGGGCAGGTGAGCAGAATGCCCGGGTGGTTTTGCGATGGGTGACGGGGCGTTGTACAAGATGTTGGCGGTGTGGTGCCACGGCTGGCACTGTGTTTTCCTCTTTGTTTTTTTCTTGCAGATGCTGAAGAGGAACCCCGTGACTGCAGGATTATTTCCGTTAGACGCTGTGATTCTAGCTGCTTTGGCCCAGGACAGCTTGAGTCGTGGCCCTCTGAAAGCTAAGTTGAGGGAGCAGAGCTGGGAAGCGAGAGGCGCGTTGGGGCTAGCAGGGAGGGGTTTTGAAGGTAGCCTAGGCTGTGCAGGGAGAGTCGTCTTTGGGCCGGTGAAGGCAGAGGGGCGTACTTCTGAGCCCAAACCCTGCATGGGCAGGGCAGTTCCAGCCTGTGTCTGTTGGGGTCTAGTCTGTCTAGTCACCGTGCCGCGTCTGAAATTTTCTGCAGGTCTTGATGTCCTCTTTTGTGGTCAAGGCACGCCGGGCTTTTGCTGCGGCCTTGCAGCCCGCCTCGCCATCCGGAAGAGCTACTCTTCCGTTTTCTTGGATCCCTGTTGTGGGACTCGTTCCGCGCATCCTCTGCATCTTTAGGCCTTTAAAAGGGGCTTCTTGCCCGTCCATCTAGCCAGTTGCGGCCACATCTCTTTGGAACCCTGCACGGTTCATGGCTTTTCCAGGGCTGCCGTAGGTTCTCCTTCGGAGCCCTGTCCGTTGCCTTGCCCATTGGCAGGGGTGGTCCCGGAGTCCTCTTTGTCGCTGTGAGTCTTCTTTTGTCCCGGTTCCCGACGTTGGTCTTGCGTGCTGGTGTTCTGTGTGTATTTGTGTCTGGTTGGAGCTGCTCTGCCTGGTGCGTAGAGGAATTGCTAAGAGTCAGCCGAGGTAGAGTGGCCTGATTGCGTGCTTAAGGTTTTGACGAGACTAGACGTTGCAGTCTCGGGGCGTCCATTACTTTGCAGAAGTAGCAGCCCTTGGTGTGGCGGGTGAGGAGGGTAGTTTCTGCTACTCTCTGGAGCCGCGGAGGGGACGACCAAAACTGCGTGGGAGAAGGCAGCGGGAGCGGTGGCCAAGGGGTTTGTACGTGAAGGGAGCGGCATTTCATGTTTGGGTTTGGTTGTGGACTAGCTTTGCTTGGCTGTAAGGCCCAGTAGAGGCGGCCTCAGTAAAAGCAAGCAGGAGGCTTGGATTTCTTAGGGTGTTGCGGAGCGTCAGGGTGATGCCTTTGCTGTTGTGTTTTTCAGATGTAGAGGCGGGACCTGTGCACCGAGAGGTACGGATGGAGATGCGTACGGGTCGAGTGCCATAGCGAGGTGGGTCTGCTGCGGTGTCGGTGGGAAGATGTGGCCGGGGGCTGTGCGACTAGATAATGGGTTTTGGTTTTGCTTTGAAGGTACGGGGCCGTGGGCAAAGCAGTAGAGTGGCAGAGGAGCTGGCTTGGGTGAAGAGAGCAACGGTGAGTTGCGTGAAGCAGCAGTTGTTGTTCATGTGTCCTCGAGTCCGTGAAGGTACAGCCGTCCTTGACTGCTTGTGGATTGCAGGTGGAGCGCGTCCTCGACGTGTCAGCCCAAGGTGATGGAGGTTCGGTGGCCGAGCGGTGAAGGTAACGTAGCGGGAGATGGGATTCGCTGGGAGCTGCCTGTCTATTTGGGTTGTGTCTAAGCAGGTCTCTTCTTGCAGGTTCAGCATGCGGCGTGAGAGGGGCCCAGCTTGGTGTCAGCAAACGGCGTGAGAAGGTGAGGTGGTTGTCCGAGGTGGTGTCTAAGAGCCAAGTGCTATGTAGCAACTCAGCTGAGCGTTTTTGGTTTTGGCAGGTGCTGTTCGGGGAGCGTCTGGAAGAGGGTGAGTGCCTGAGGGGAGTCTGGGTCGTCGTGAGGAGGAGCTTGGGAGTGTAGATTTCTCATGGTCACAAAAGGAGATTTTCGTCTTGGAACTGCAGGTGCCCCAGGCCGTGTCAGCTGCCGGTTCCGACGTTTGAGCGAGCAAGGGGCAGGTGAGCAGAATGCCCGGGTGGTTTTGCGATGGGTGACGGGGCGTTGTACAAGATGTTGGCGGTGTGGTGTCACGGCTGGCACTGTGTTTTCCTCTTTGTTTTTTTCTTGCAGATGCTGAAGAGGAACCCCGTGACTGCAGGATTATTACCGTTAGCCGCTGTGATTCGAGCTGCTTTGGCCCAGGACAGCTTGAGTCGTGGCCCTCTGAAAGCTAAGTTGAGGGAGCAGAGCTGGGAAGCGAGAGGCGCGTTGGGGCTAGCAGGGAGGGGTTTTGAAGGTAGCCTAGGCTGTGCAGGGAGAGTCGTCTTTGGGCCGGTGAAGGCGGAGGGGCGTACTTCTGAGCCCAAACCCTGCATGGGCAGGGCAGTTCCAGCCTGTGTCTGTTGGGGTCTAGTCTGTCTAGTCACCGTGCCGCGTCTGAAATTTTCTGCAGGTCTTGATGTCCTCTTTTGTGGTCAAGGCACGCCGGGCTTTTGCTGCGGCCTTGCAGCCCGCCTCGCCATCCGGAAGAGCTACTCTTCCGTTTTCTTGGATCCCTGTTGTGGGACTCGTTCCGCGCATCCTCTGCATCTTTAGGCCTTTAAAAGGGGCTTCTTGCCCGTCCATCTAGCCAGTTGCGGCCACATCTCTTTGGAACCCTGCACGGTTCATGGCTTTTCCAGGGCTGCCGTAGGTTCTCCTTCGGAGCCCTGTCCGTTGCCTTGCCCATTGGCAGGGGTGGTCCCGGAGTCCTCTTTGTCACTGTGAGTCTTCTTTTGTCCCCGGTTCCCGACGTTGGTCTTGTGTGCTGGTGTTCTGTGTGTATTTGTGTCTGGTTGGAGCTGCTCTGCCTGGTGCGTAGAGGAATTGCTAAGAGTCAGCCGAGGTAGAGTGGCCTGATTGCATGCTTAAGGTTTTGACGAGACTAGACGTTGCAGTCTCGGGGCGTCCATTACTTTGCAGAAGTAGCAGCCCTTGGTGTGGCGGGTGAGGAGGGTAGTTTCTGCTACTCTCTGGAGCCGCGGAGGGGACGACCAAAACTGCGTGGGAGAAGGCAGCGGGAGCGGTGGCCAAGGGGTTTGTACGTGAAGGGAGCGGCATTTCATGTTTGGGTTTGGTTGTGGACTAGCTTTGCTTGGCTGTAAGGCCAAGTAGAGGCGGCCTCAGTAAAAGCAAGCGAGAGGCTTGGATTTCTTATGGTGTTGCGGAGCGTCAGGGTGATGTCTTTGCTGTTGTGTTTTTCAGATGTAGAGGCGGGACCTGTGCACCGAGAGGTACGGATGGAGATGCGTGCGGGTCGAGTGCCATAGCGAGGTGGGTCTGCTGCGGTGTCGGTGGGAAGATGTGGCCGGGGGCTGTGCGACTAGATAATGGGTTTTGGTTTTGCTTTGAAGGTACGGGGCCGTGGGCAAAGCAGTAGAGTGGCAGAGGAGCTGGCTTGGGTGAAGAGAGCAACGGTGAGTTGCGTGAAGCAGCAGTTGTTGTTCATGTGTCCTCGAGTCCATGAAGGTACAGCCGTCCTTGACTGCTTGTGGATTGCAGGTGGAGCGCCTCCTCGACGTGTCAGCCCAAGGTGATGGAGGTTCGGTGGCCGCGCAGTGAAGGTAACGTAGTGGGAGATGGGGAAGGGTGTGCTGGCCTCTTCTCCCAAGTGAGAAGTTACACGGCTGGAGGGAATGGCCTCAAGCCCTGTCAGGGCAGATTTAGTCTGGACATTAGAAAGAAATTCTGCACAGAAGGGGTCATTGGGCACTGGAACAGGCTGCCCAGGGATGTTGTTGAGTCACCTTCCCTGGAGGTGTTTAAGGCACGGGTGGACGAGGTGCTGAATTGAATAGTTTAGTGTTTGATAGGAAGGGTTGGACTCGATGATCCAGAGGGTCTCTTCCAACCTGGTTATTCTATGATCCTATGATTCTATTTTTATGTCATCCATAAAGTTTTTAAGGGTACATTCCACCCCATCATCCAGGTTCTTGATGAAGATATTCAACTGCTCTGGATTCAGCACAGTGCCCTTAGGACCATATTTTGTTACCCTTCTCCCAGTGGATTCAAGTATGTTTACCCCCACTCTTGAGGCTTAGCCTTCGACCCCGATGTTAAGCAGGCTGAGGGTATGCTTGTCCATGCCAGTTTTGCAAGTAGGATACTGTGACATACTGTGTGAAAGGCTTTGCTGAAATCCAGGTAGATCATATCCGTAGCTTTTCCCTTATCCAGCCAGTGGGTTGCATTGTTATAGAATGCCATTAGGTTAGTTTGGCAGGAATTGCATTTCATAAACTCATGTTGAGTTGGCCTGGTTGCCCAGTTGCCCAGTATGTGTTTTGCGATCGTACCCAAGATAAACTCTTCCACAATATTTTGAGTGGATTATGGCACGGACTTCAGTGTGATGGATCCAAGTCTCTTAACTGTTTCTTTATATACCCTTTCGGGTTACATAACAGGCTGTCCATGAGGCTATCTATCTACAGTATATTATTTTATAAAGGAAGCCGTCCATAAAGCTATTACTAACATATTATTGGCTAAACAACTGCGTATGCTAAAAAAACCAAGTTACACTAAAAATAACTATGTTGATGTTTCTCTTCTTTTGTTTTTCTCTCAGTTGGTACTTGGTCCCACTGAATTAGCTCTTGTTTTTCTATTAGCTGGTTCTTGTTTATCAGGAGGGTGTCTTTTTCCAGCTCTCTCTTTCAAGGTATTGTTAGAGTTGCTCGATATCAACATGCCCTACAGCATTGAGTTGTCCTTCCCTTTATTTCTCCACAATTCCCTGTTTTTGTTTTAAGAGTAAAGCATTCACGTGACACATATGATTGACTTGATGTTGCATAGACTGTAATACACTTGCTAATTGTAAAAGCAATTAACACCATTAAGAATAACATTCCTTCTTTGATCAACAGTTCTTGTACCCATCTTGCTATCCCAAACCTTGCTTGACAATTCTTTAAAAACCCTTGCTCATGCATTAATTGCTCTGTCATACCTTGTAGCTCCTTTATGGTTTTATATATGGATTTGGAATGATCTGACCAAATCATACAACACATTCCTTCTAACTTCTCCCAACCATGGCCTTGTGCTAATAATATATCTATTGCTTGATTCTGAAGCGTGGCATATCTTATAGAATCTAAATTTGCTCTAAGTGTTGTCAATACTCTTGAAGTTAAATTCACCTGTTTTATAAACGGCCGACTTCAGTGCTTTGGCTACTCCTAGTTGTGGTGCCAAAATGGCAGTTAAAATTTGGGAAGTACGATCCTAGTTCTGTATCTGACTATTAAAATTTTCATCATAAGTGACTCTACCTCTAGCTTGACTTTTGTTTCTTTTGTGCTGCCACAGTAGTTGTTGCACAGGTGGCACAAACATGGTTACCCACCGTAGAATTCAGGGTCCGCCTTAGGTCTGGAGGGGATTCCTGACCAGGCTCGATTCCCACATAACAGGAAGATGCCAGGTGCTAATTTCTTCCCACTATAGGTTGCATTAACTTAGAGTCATAGAATAACCAGGTTGGAAGAGACCCACTGGATCATCGAGTCCAACCATTCCCACCGATCTCTAAACCATGCCCCTCAGCACCTCGTCCACCCGTGCCTTAAACCCCTCCAGGGAAGGTGAATCAACCCCCTCCCTGGGCAGCCTGTTCCAGTGCCCAGTGACCCTTTCTGTGAAAAATTTTTTCCCAATGTCCAGCCTAAATCTGCCTTGACAGGGCTTGAGGCCATTCCCTCCTGTCCTGTCCCTTTTCCCTTGGGAGAAGAGGCCAGCACCCTCCTATCCACAACCTCCTTTCAGGTAGTTGTAGAGAGCAATGAGGTCTCCCCTCAGCCTTCTCTTCTCCAGGCTAAACAACCCCAGCTCTCTCAGCCGTTCCTTATAAGGCCTGTTCTCCAGCCCCTTCAACAGCTTCGTTGTTCTTCTCTGGCCTCAGTCCAGAGCCTCAACATCCTTCTTGTGGTGAGGTGTGGATGACCTTGTCAGCACCTGGCTACAAGAAAAAGGTCATGAAGCCCCTCAAGGCTTGCCTTCTTAGGCTGAGTATTGTTTTACAATATTTATGGCCGAAACGCAAGGCTTAGCAAGTACAAAGCCGCTTGCATGCAAAGATCATAGTACAGAACGTAGCTAGATTAAGATAATTATGTTTGTAGCTGTCTTCTTTTTAGGTACCTGATGTTTAGATAATTATAATCGTCATGGTAACAGCACAATGTACCATCGCGTTGTATTTAGAACCAATGATGAGCTTTTGTTTTGTAATATGTATGAGCTAATTAACTAATGTACATATATCATCGATTTACTCCTAATAAACAGAGACTTGTTGATCATCATCTGATGTGCATGTCTCCCGTCGTTTCCGACAGTGAGGAGCCCAGAACTGAACACAGTATTCAACGAGCAGTCTCACCAGTGCCGAGTATGGTTTCTTCTATGGTTCTTTTTCTCCTTTACACCATCATGATACATTGTCCCACCTGCTTTCAGCATAAACAAATTGGTGGCTAGAAGATCCTTCCCAACATCCTGGGGCTTCCCGTGCATAACAAAATAGGCAGCTTCTATTTCTCAGTGCATGGAACAGCCCTAACTCTTGAGGCTCCAAGCCACTGTACTTTAAACTTAGTATAAAGTTTTTGACATCTGTGGTCTTATGTACTGTAAGGGTCGAGTTATGGTTTACGAAAGGTTTAAAACTCGAATAGTTTCTTTGCAGTAATGACAATCCTATCAGACATGTTCTAAACAGATCTCGTGGAGTGGCTGAAGAGAGACAAAATAAATCTTGAACTGTCACGTTCGCAAATGTTATCCATGCATTCTTTTGAGTATCAATTGCCCAGGGACCTCCGTCAACTATCACGCGTGGGATTAAGAGCATATGTACTGTTAACATCCTTCTCATTCTTGTCGACTGCTATCATAGCTGGGGCTTCACAGTTATCACGCAGCAATGCAGGCTCGATCCACCTCGCTGGTGCCCAAAGCGGTCCTTTATCTGTTAAAACACAGGCATAACCTCATCCCTACGTTAATAGCTTATAGGGACCTGTCTTTTGCCCTTTTCTGTTGTTCAATAGCACTTTCACATTGTCTTGTGCTTGGTCTGGTTTGGACGACACGGTTTGCATATGATTTTACACCGGCACAATTTGATCACCTCCTGCTAATTGCAAAATATTTATCACATATTGCTCCTTCATCAATTTGGTTTGCAGCGTCTCTCCCGATTCCCCCCTTTTTTGTTTTGCTAGCAATTGTGTTACTATTTGATAGGCATGTTTAATAACGTCTTGGCCGGTGGGGGAATTTGGGATTCCTGTTTTATGTGATATATCCCCCTTTCTTAGAAAGGGTTGCGTACTCTGTCAAACATCTGCTGCTGCATTATCCATCTCGATTACCTGCAGAATTCCTAAAGCGGCAAAAGCTTGTCTAAAGTGTGTTTGTACATGGTGTGATGTTTCCCCCGATAATGCCGTCAATACGACTGACATTGAGTATGTGTCTATAGAAACATGTACATATTTCCATCTTCCAAACTCTGCAACGTGAGTCACATCAGCTTGCCATAACTGTAACTTGTCTGCTCTACCATTTCCTTCTGTGCAAAACCTTGGCTAACTCATGTGACTCCTATGATTGCATACATACTACATCTCCCTTTGCTGATTCAACAACTGTAACAGCTGTTTTATTAACTCAATTGCTGATTTGAAATGTCTTTCAGAATTGATCTTTCCATTCTTTGCACGATTCCTGCTACATACATTGAATCAGCGATAACGTTCAAAGGTTGGTCGGGCCACTTATTCAAAGCCTCGACCACGGCCTTTAGCTCTCCAATTTGTGGAGATGACTGTATCAAAAATGTTACCTTTTTCCATTCTTCTTCCTCCAACCCTACACTTACCGCTTTTTCCTTTCTTCCACTCCCATCTGGACAAAGAGTCTGGCCTTGCACCCGCAGCAGGCTTAACTTTGTTTTCTCTTTAATAACTTGATTCTCTAATAAGGTTGTCAACTTACTACTAGGATGATGAGTCTTTAATTGTCCTTTATAATTTTCTCGTGCCACTTGCAAAGCTAAATTCTTTTGCAAACAGCATTGTAAATATTCTTTTTTCATGGGAATTATAACGCTGTCTGGCTCATACCCTCTTAACTCGAAAACTCTTTCTCTACGTCTAATCAGCAGCATGGCAAAAGCTTCAGGTCTGGTTACTATTGTTTTATTCATCTAATGTTTTAGAAACAACAGTTCTATAATTCCCCATTTATCACTTTCTACTCTGTCTTCCAGCTAGTGCATTATAATTCCTACAGACTGAACTTTATTGTTAATTAACTGTAAATGCACAGGCTGTTCAATCATCACCGGATGCGTTTGACGCTCTTCAACGGCCCTCTTAATTTGCTCTAATGCCCTTTCTGCCTCTTTTGTCAATTTTCTTGGGGTGTTCAAATCTGTATTGCCCTTCAATAAATTAAACAAAGGTTTAATCATCCGATTGTCTATCGCACCCAACTGATATTTCCCAACATCTTTTGCACATCGTTTAGTGTTTTGATGTCAACTCGTAGCGTCAACTTCTGTAGTACAACAGTTTGGTCCAGTACCTTCCAACCCAAATACTTTCACGGCGGTTGGGCCTGTACCTTCTCTGAGGCTATGGGTAACCCTAATCGGTCTAAGTCATTTACAAGCTCTGTTTGACATTGTTCAAGCTGATCTTGTTCTATTATCAACCTGTCATCCATATAATGAAGGACAATCAAATGCGGATACTGTTGTTGGAAATGTTCGAGTGCCTTAGCCACCTATTGTTGACACATCGTCGGTGAGATTTCACGCCTTGTGGCAATACTACCCATTGATATCTTTTCATAGGTGCTTGCTTATTCACTTCTGGCGCCGAAAGGGTAAACTTGTCGCCATCCTCTGGACAAATAGGTATGGTAAAAAACCAACCTTTGAGATCTATGATCAACATGTTCCAATGTCTCGGAGTCACGGTCGGCGATTGTAGTCGTGGCTCTAACGCTCCCATATCTCCCATTATCTCCCTGATCTTTCGCAAGTCATGTAACAGTCTCCACTCGCCTGATTTCTTCGCGGTCATGAACGCCGGTGTATTCCATGGAGTACCAGATTCTTCAATACGTCCACGTTCCAATTGCTCTAAAATTAACTGTTGTAAGATTGTGACCTTTTCTTTTGATAGCAGCGACTGATCTACCCCAAATCTGTTTTCCACTTCAGCTTGAGCGTCCGTCGCTGACCGGTGGCCAATATTGAAAAGGGGCCATCGCCGGCGTACGGATGATACATTTCAAATGTGATAACAAATCCCTTCTCATGAGGTTCCTTGGGATTGCCACCACATAAGGTCTGGTGAAACAGCGTCCGCCATCAGTCCTTTCAAAACTCGTGATTCTGGTTGGTTTCTTTGTTTTTAAGGTTGATGTGGTAAAATACCCACTCAATAACTCGTAACGACTCTTTTGAATTTTCATCTATTCCTTGGCTTAATATCCCTCACGGCTGTCTGCGCTAGGGCCCAGCAACCGGTGATCTGATAAGGGACACTGGAACGCAGAATGTTCTCACAAATTGGCATTCCCCTAAAACGATAATACCGATAAAAAGCGATACTTCTACAAAGCTGAAGGGGCCGTGGGGGGGTTGTGGGGGGTGGGTGGGCACTCACACACACAGCTGCAAGGCTTTTTCCATTGGTTTTTTGGTATTTTTTTGTTTTGCTAGGCATTTTAAAATTTTTCCTTCTGAAGCCTTCCATTCCAAAGATCCCCCCAGGTAAATCTACCTGTTTGTTGGTTTAGCGGACCTTTGAGAGTGAAAGGTCCCAGACACGTATTTCCAAGAGTAATCAAAACTAATCTGTAAGTTTTACAAATGTTTGAAGTGCTTCAAACACACACACAGAGACACATACTCTACCACTCATTTCCAAGCTAGCCAAATACATTCATACAGTGTTGGTTATCACTCTCGGATCCACAATTTTTTGATGCTGTTAATATTTAAACTACACACAGTACCGAGCACATACAATACTTAAAACATGCATATACATTATCTAATAAAGCTTACATCGATTGTCTAACAAATATTTCATGTCTGATAAAATATTATTCTTCTTTGCTCTGCGAGTGTCATCCTCTGTAGGTTGATGATTTTTGTAGTTTCTGGTTCGTAGAATCGTGGACCGGTCAGTCAAGGCAAAGCCTCCATCTCCCCGTATATGATTTCCCTTGCTTGAATTATTCCAGTAAAGCTTGCATCTATAACAAAACGTTTTTCTGTCCCTGTGTACAGTCAGGACAGCAGCCACGAGCTGTGCTTGCTAGGTAAATGATCACTGCTGTTGTTGTAGGAGTTTTCAGACCACCCCATGTCTTTCTATATTCATCATTAGGCTTTTTTATCGCTAATTGCAAGATTAAGGCTTCTTGAACTGCTCCGTCGTTTATCTGTTTGTCGAGCGCACGCTTCAATCTGTCTACAAACGCCACGTACAGGTCACGCCTGTTTCAACTTTCCAAAATCCAGCATCTTTAAAAGTGTCTGATAAACCTAAAAGCTGCACCTGTTGGCATTATTATAATAAATGGCATTATTTAAGCCGTCTTGATTCTTGAACTTCTACCAACATCGTTTAATTGAGTCATTTCGTATCGTATCCGCTAACAGTCCCTTCTGTAATGCCAAAACTGCCTGGGTTACAGAAAGCGGTGGCATGAGCAGCGGTGGGTTCCCCCCCTCCCAACCGTCGGCCCAGGGCAGCGGCCTCCCCCAGCAGTAGCGGAGCAGTTAGTACTTTCTCTACAGCTTTTTGGCTCCCACAGCCTAGAATCCTTCCCTAGGCCGCAGCATCCCCAGAAAAAGATAAAAACATCCTCCATTAAGAAGAAGAAGAGGATGATTGTTGTAGGAGACTCCCTCCTTAAAGGAACAGAGGGACCCATTTGCAGACCGGACCCTCTCCACAGAGAGATCTGCTGCTTACCGGGGACATCAGTGAAGGAGGTAGCTAGAAAACTTCCTTCCCTCGTCCACGAGACAGACTACTATCCTCTGATAGTAGTCGAAACCGGTAACGATGATCTAGTAAACAGAAGGACCAAAACCATCAAGAAAGACTTCAGGGCCATTGGGAAAATGGTGGAGGGTTCTGGGGCACAAGTAGCGTTCTGCTCCATCCCAAGGCTAAATAGAGAGGAGCTGAAAGTCAGGAAGAACAATTCAATTAATGCTTGGCTCCGAGCCTGGTTTGAGGAGAGAGGCTTTGGTTTCTTTGATCGTGGGGTGGCTCACGTGGGTCTCCTAGGGGGGATAAAGCCCTTGCTAAAAACCTAGCTAAGCTCATAAATCGAGCTTTAAACTAGATGTGAAGGGGGAGGGGGTTGAGCCCAGGCTAGACAGGAACGAGCCTGGACGTGGGGCAATGGTGATTCGGAGAAGGTGTGATGGTCTGGACCACCAGTACCTCACCATACAGAAAGTGGGGGAGAACAGCCCTGGGGGTGCTAAGGGAGATACGGGCACTCTGGAGCAAGCTACTGCAGTTACCAGGCAATTGGGAACGAACTCTGTTCCCTCTAAGAGGGCTGAAGGCTCAGCAGCTCAGCTGAAGTGCATTTACACCAATGCACGCAGCACGGGGAATAAGAAGGAAGAGCTGGAAGCTGTCGTAGGGCAAGGGGCCTATGATGTCGTTGCCATCACAGAAACGTGGTGGGACGACTCATATAACTGGAGTGCAGCTATGGTGGGATACAAGCTCTTCAGGCGGGACAGGAAGGGTAGGAGAGGAGGCGGGGTAGCCCTCTTTGTAAGGGAGGACTTGGACACCGTTGAGATGGAGTGTGGCGATCAGGAGGTCGAGTGCCTGTGGGTTGAAATCAGAGGAGCCCATAAGAAGGTAGATTTTGTGATGGGAGTCTGTTACAGATCACCCAGCCAAGGAGAAGCAGTGGATGAGTTCTTCTATAAACAGCTGGGGTTAATCTCTAGATCAATGCCTCTCGTTCTTGTGGGATACTTCAATCTGCCTGATATCTGCCGGGAGTACAGTAGAGCAGAAAGGAAGCAGTCTAGGAGGTTCCTGGAGTGCGTGGAAGACAACTTCCTTGCACAGCTGGGGAATGAATCAACAAGGGAGGGTGCCCTCCTGGACCTGCTGTTTGTGAGCAGAGAAGGCCTTGTGGGGGATGTGGCAGTAGGTGGACGCTTAGGACTAAGTGACCATGAGATGATGGGGTTTTCTGTTCTAGGAGAAGTGAAGAGGGTTGTTAGTAGGGTGGTAGCATTAAATTTCCAGAGGGCAGACTTTGATCTCTTCAGAAGGCTGCTTGGCGAAGTCTCATGGGAGACAGTACTCAAGGGCAAGGGAGCCCAGGAGGGCTGGGAGCTCTTCAAAAAGGAAATACTAGCAGCTCAGGAGAAGGCCATGCTTATGTTCCAGAAAAAATAGCCGGCAGGGGAGAAAACCAGCTTGGTTGAACAGAGAGATCGTGAGTGATATCAAGAAGAGGAGAAACGTTTATGAGCTCTGGAAGAGGGGACAGGCCTCTTGGGTGGACTACAGGAGGGAAGTGAGATCGCGTAGGGAAAAAATCAGAAGGGCTAAGGCTCAGCTAGAAATCAGATTGGCCAAGTCTGTGAAAGATAATAAAAAATCTTTCTACAAATACATCAATAATAAAACGAGGACTAGGGAGACTATACAGTCCCTATTGGACGCAGAAGGAACAACAGTGACAGGGGATGAGGAAAAGGCTGAGGTACTTAATGCCTTCTTTGCCTCAGTCTTTAATTGTAAATAAAGTTGTCCCCTCTGTGTACAAACCCAGGAGCCAGAGGAGTAAAATGAGGCTCCCGTGATCCAAGAGGATTGAAGGAGCTGACAGATGTGCTGGCCAAACCCCTTTCCATTGTCTTCCAGCAGTCCTGGAAGACTGGGGAAGTCCCACTGGACTGGAGGCTGGCTGATGTCGTGCCCATCTACAAGAAGGGTCGCAGGGAGAACCCAGGAAACTACAGGCCTGTCAGTCTGACCTCAGTGCCAGGGAAAGTCATGGAGCAGGTGATCTTGAGTGCTCTCATGAAGCACATGCAAGAGAACCAGGTGATCAGGCCCAGTCCAGACAGGTTCACAAAAGGCAGGTCTTGCCAGACTAACCTGATCGCCTTCTATGACAAAGCGACTCGGCTGCTGGATGAGGGAAAGGCTGTGGATGTGGTCTTCCTGGACTTCAGTAAAGCCTTTGACACAGTTTCTCACAGCATTCTGCTTGAGAAACTGTCACCTCTGGCCCGGAGAGGCGCACACTCTCCTGGGTGGAAAACCGGTTGGCTGGCCGGGCCCAGAGAGTGGCGGGAAATGGTGTGAAATCCAGCTGTAGGCCAGTGACAAGTGGGGTTCCCCAGGGCTCAGTGCCGGGTCCAGCCCTGTTCAATGTCTTTATCAATGACCTGGATGAAGGCATCGAGCGCACCCTTAGCAAGTTTGCGGACGACACTAAGCTGGGTGGAAGTGTGGATCTGCTGGAGGGCAGGGAGGCTCTGCAAAGGGATCTGAACAGGCTGGACCGCTGGGGTGAGTCCAACGGCATGAGATTTAACAAGGCCAAGTGCCAGGTCCTGCACTTGAGGCACAACAACCCTATGCAGTGCTACAGACTAGGAAGAGTCTGTCTAGAAAGCTGCCTGGAGGAGAGGGACCTGGGGGTGTTGGTTGACAGCCGACTGAACATGAGCCAGCAGTGTGCCCAGGTGGCCAAGAAGGCCAATGGCATCTTGGCTTGTATCAGAAACGGCGTGACCAGCAGGTCCAGGGAGGTTCTTCTCCCTCTGTACTCGGCACTGGTGAGACCGCTCCTCGAATCCTGTGTTCAGTTCTGGGCCCCTCACCACAAGAAGGATGTTGAGGCTCTGGAGAGAGTCCAGAGAAGAGCAACAAAGCTGGTGAAGGGGCTGGAGAACAGGCCTTACGAGGAGCGGCTGAGAGAGCTGGGGTTGTTTAGCCTGGAGAAGAGGAGGCTGAGGGGAGACCTCATTGCTCTCTACAACTACCTGAAAGGAGGTTGTGGATAGGAGGGTGCTGGCCTCTTCTCCCAAGGGAAAAGGGACAGGACAGGAGGGAATGGCCTCAAGCCCTGTCAGGGGAGGTTCAGGCTGGACATTAGGAAAAAATTCTTCACAGAAAGGGTCATTGGGCACTGGAACAGGCTGCCCAGGGAGGTGGTTGAGTCACCTTCCCTGGAGGTGTTTAAGGCACAGGTGGACGAGGTGCTAAGGAGAATGGTTTAGTGTTTGATAGGAACGGTTGGACTCGATGATCCGGTGGGTCTCTTCCAACCTGGTTATTCTATGATTTTGAGTCTCCGGCCTCCCACAAACAAATCCCAGCAAGACTTTGTAGCTGTTTAAGGTCACCACACCTCCACGGATGAAAATAAATCAAAGTTCTCTCCAGGGCTGCTGGCCACAGATCCAAGGGATTATCGTGAGGTGCCGATGCCCCTGCACTCGACTCCAAATTTGGAATATCACTGTCATCCTGTGTCCTTCCATGTTTTTCTGAATTAAACACTTGAGAGCCCTCTGGGGGCATTCATTTACTCTTTAACCAGGTCAATAAAAGTTTGAAGGTTTTTCCTTTCATACTCACCCCCTGTTTCTTTAAAACTGCTTAAACATCTTCAGCACAGACTTTTCTTCTGCTCACATATTCATCCCCATTACCATCTCAGCTGCTCACCTGATCCTGAAGAGAACAGGCAGTTCCGGAACTTCTTCTATTTCTTCTCCTTTTCAAGCTGTGTGCCTAATTGGCCCAGCCAGTAGATGATGGATCAGCCAAGCGCTCCCTCCTGGACACACGTCGATGGGGTGTGCTTTATCGACCCAGCATACTGCAGTATCTCCTGTCATCTTCAGCATCTCCAGCTATCTTCAGTATCTCCGGTTGTCTTCCAGAATCAGGCTGCCAGTCGCATCACGTCGGGGTCACCATATGACGAGGGGATTAAGACACAGACTTCAACGTGATGGATCCAAGACACTTTATTGAGTTAGCTGTTTCTTTATATACCCTTTTGGGTTACATAACAGGCCGTCCGTGAGGCTATCTACAGAATATCATCGGCTGAATATAGCCTTCCATAAAGCTATTACTAACATATTATTGGCTAAACAACTGCGCATGCTAAAAAGGCAAGCTACACTAAAATTAACTATGTTGATATTTTTCTTCTTTTGTTTTTCTCTCAGTTGGTACGTGTTCCCACTGAACTAGATCTTGTTTTTCTCTCGGCTGCCTCTTGTTTATCAGGAGGCTGTCTCTTCCCAGCTCTCTGTTTCAAGGTCTTGTCAGAGTTGCTCAATATCAACAAGGCCTACAGCATCGAGTCCTTCTTCCCTGTAAAACATCTCCACACCCTTCCCTGGCACTGAGGTCAGGCTGACAGGTCTGTAGTTTCCTAGTTCCTCTCTCCCGTCCTTCTTAAAGATGGGTGCAATATTTGCCAGCCTCCAGTCCAACGGAACTTCACCGGTCAGCCATGACTGCTGAGATCACGCAAAAAGATTTGGTAAGCACCTCCACCCACTCTCACTCTCAATACCCTCGGGTGAATCCCCTCTGGGTCCACAGACTTATGAATACCAAGTTTGCCTAGAGGGTATCTAGTCCTTTCTTCTCTATTCAAAGGAGCCTCGTTCTGTTCTTCCTGCCTGCAGCCTCGTGAGGTGGAGTATCCAGGGAACATCTCGTTTTACTATAAAAAAGATTGAGGGAAGCGTGGCCTCATCCTTATTCTTCTCTCTGCATCCAGGGAAGGATGGAGATTCTCCTCAGTCCTTTGTTCTTTATTAATATATTTTTAGAATGATTTTTATTTTATCTTTTAGAGCACAGGCTAATCTGAATTTAATCCCTCTTCAGCTCTTCTGCTTCTTTTTTGTACACTATCCCATTTTGTCTTTGTAGTCCTCACGAGTTACCTGTCCCTTCTGCCAGAGCTTGCGTATTTTCCTCCTTTTCCTGCTTTCCATAGTCTTATTCAGCAAGGCCTATCTGTGGATGTTTGTGTCCGGCTAGAGCTGCTTTTCCTGAAACGCAGAAACGCTAGTCAAGTGCAGAATAACAGTAAGATTTTATGATTAATAGAGCACCTGGGGTGGCGCACACAGAGAGCACAAAAATAGGAGTAGCGACACACAGGAAGAGCACAGACACCTACAAAACAAGGCCAGACACAACAACAATGGGCACAGAAATGCTGAAACCAAGTTGGAGATCCAAACCTAAGGCCCCCCAAAATGCGCAGAGAGAACCCCAAAATGGGCTCAGAGATCCCAAGAAAAACAAGTCCCTCAAAGGGGCACAGAGTCCCTCAAATGGGCACTGAGACCCCAAAAAGAAGCCTCAGGCCTCCCAAATGGGACAAGAGCCCCCCTCCAAATGAGCAAACCCACCCTAAAATAAGTACAGCGGTCCCCGAAATTGGCCCAGAGACCCAAACACAAGCCCCGTTTACCCCTAAAACAAGCCCAGAGCACGTGTGTTCACCGCGGCGCTGTCTGTCTGTAGAAGCATTTTGAGCGGTACAGTCTGAACAAATTATGCCTCTTGCCACACCTTTCTGTAAACATCGCTAGAAATCGTGTGCTTCAACACTAAGAGGGTGCCTGCGCTGCTTTTCCGTGGCAAACGTTCATACGAACACGATTAAGAATACCTCAGCGTACAGCATTTATATTTGGTGAGATCCTACGGTTTAAATAACATCTAATCGCGTACTATAACACGATTCATTATTTCGTAACGTAACGATTGTTAATCACGTACAAATAACAGAATAAATACTTCAATCGGATTCTCTCTGATTACGAAACGGTGATTTGTAAATGGTAGGATGGAACGTCAACTGCAGCGTGTTAAACGACAAGATTAACAACTAAGATAACGGTAACTACTCTTATTTTCTTGTCACTCAGGATCGTTGAGATCGACTGCTTAGACACGGCCATACCTTAATGACTCATCCCCCCTTTCCCCCCCGACATGAGATGACGTTCCAGGAGCTAAACGTACCTGTCATTTTGGGGAAAAATATGGATACGAAAACAGTTCCGCGTATGTAAAGTTCTCTGAAATGCCTGATCAGCAGAAGCACTCTGAGGACCATTTCTGGGTCTTCTCTAGTGCTGTATAAACTATACCTGCATTAACAGTTAAATAAAATTACTAAGCGTAAGTTATTTTGTTTCAATTATTTATGAAACTTAGGCTAGCGATGCCATTTTGAGTCTTGCAATTCCTAAATTTCCATGCCTTTTCCATTCAGGGGCACAAGCGACAACTTCGGACGCTAAATCGAAGGACGTTTTTCTTCTCATCTTCGTCTGAATGGGTCCCAGCCCAGGATGGGGGGAAATGGGTGAAAGAGGAAAGCCCTCTCTCATCTGGAACCGACGGCCACTTCCTCTCAGTTCAAGGGAGTCACGTTCCGTTCTGCCTGCAGCCTCGTGAGGCGGAGCATCCAGGGAACATCTTGTTTTACTATTAAAGACTGAGGCAAAGGCGGCCTTTCCACCTTATTCTCATCTTTTGTCACTATATTTCCCTCTACATTCAGCAAAGGATGGAGAATCTCCTCAGTCCTTCCTTCATTATCAATATATTTTAGAAGGATTTCTTCGTTATCGTTCAGCCAATGAGCCAATCTGAGTTCTAATCGGTCTTTAGCCCTTCCGATTCTTTTCTTTACGCGATCCCACTTCACCTTTGTACTTCTCGTTACTTACTTGCCCCTCGTGCCAGAACTTGTACATTTTCCTCCTTTTTCCGACTTCCAGCTGGAGTCATTTACTCAGCCAGGCCCGCCTGTGGATGTTTGCGTCTGGTCGGAGCTGCTCTTCCTAAAGCATAGAAATGCTAGTCAAGAGAAAAATAACAGTAAGATGCTACGATTAATAGAGATCCTGGGATGGCGCACACACAGAGGGCACAACAAGGAGCAGAGAGACAAAGAAAGAGCGAGCGCGGACATCCACAAAACAAGGCCAGAGATGACAAAAATGGGCACAAACACGTTGAACCAAAGCACGGAGACCCAAACCCCAGGTACTCCAACATGCACGCAGACAACCCCAAAATGCTTCAGAGACCCAACAAACCGAGTCCCTCAAATGGGAACAGACTTAAAAAAGAAGCCTCTGGATCCCCCAGATGGGACTAGAGCACCCCCCAGTTGAGTAAAGACACCCTAAAGCAAGTACAGCAGTCCCCAGCATCGGCCCAGAGACCCCAACGCGAGCCCCCTTTATCCCTCAAACGAGCCCAGAGCACGTGTGTTCAGCACAGCGCTGTCTGTCTGTAGAAGCATATTGAGCGGTACGGTCTGAACGAGTTATTCCTCTCGCTACGCCTTTCTGTAAACATTGCTAGAAATAGCGTGCTTCAACACTAAGAGGGTGTCCGGGCTGCTTTTCTGCAGCAAACTTTCACGGGAACAAGATTGATAACCCCTTAGCGTATAGCATTCGTATTTGGTGAGATAGAGTGTTGAGAAACGGTTAAACGAGCAAGTACATTTTCCTTTGGAGGAGTTGTACAAACAGGCTCCTAGCTGAACAATAGCTGGGAGCGGTTGGCCGTACAAGCAATTCCCTGGTAGAACATTAAGTTTAGCTATAGATAAGGTAGCGTGTTCACGGATGCAGAAACCGTAACAGTATGCTGCGTTCTCGATCATAGCGGTCGCACAAGACGTTAAGAGTAAAATAGCGTGTGACAGGTAGTGATATATTAGTATAAGGGGGGATGGATATTCAATATGCTTGTAACCATGGAACGTATAATTATGTCTTTGATCAACCAATGAAATTATAAAACAATGATGTAATCAAGTAGAAGAAAAGTATATAACCTGATTGTTTTTTCAATAAAGACGGCCTTGCTTTATCAACCATATTGATTCGATCACTTGGTCCCTCCCATCCCGGCAATAGAGTTTGCTTTAACTACTATTAATCATGCATTAATAACATGATTGTTTATTTAGTAATGTAATGATTGTTACTGATGTACGTATAACAGAATAAATACTTAAACAAATCAGATTCTTCCTGGTGATTTATAAAACTCAGTCCAGCGATGCCGCTTACAGTCTTGCACGTCCTCACTTAGCTCGCATTTTACTTTCACGGGCACAAGTAAAAGCTTTTGCTACTAATTTGAAAGAGATTATCTTCTCACCATTATTCAGATGCGTAACAGCCCAGGATGGCGGGAACCGGAAGGACAAAGAAGGGACGATGGGCGAAAGAGGAAAGCCCTCCCGTCCGGGAGGGCCGACGGCCTCTTCTTCTCATTAACCCGTCTCTTTGCTGCCACCGGGTGACCGAAAAGCGGTTCCGTAGCCCTAATTGTCAGATACCGTTCTGTGCTGCCACCGAATGACCAAAATGCGGCGCTGCAGCCTAAATCTATTAACACAGCTCTCTGCCATCGGGTGACCGAAAGGCGCTACTGCAGCCCTAGTCGTCAAACCCGGCTCTTTGCTGCCACCGGGTAAAAGAAAGGTCGTTCCGTAGCCCGAGTCTATTAACCTGGCTCGCCGTTGGCATCGAGCGATTAAAACGCAGTACCGTAGTCCAAGTCGTCCAATCTGTTGTCAGTCTCTGCTGCCAGCGGGTGACCGAATCACACTACCGCAGCCCATGTCATCACACACGGTGCTTTACTGCCACAGAGCGAAAGCGAGTCGGTTCCGTCGCCCCAGTCTCCTAACCCGGTTCTCTACTGCCACCAGGTCACCAAAACGCGGTACCGCAGCCTGAGTCGTCGAAGCCGACGCTCTGCTGCCGGCGGGGGAGCGAGTTGTGCTGCCACAGCCCGAATCGATTAGGGTGGCTCTCTGTTGCCACCGGGACACCGAAAAGCGGTACCGCAGCCCGAGCCGTGCAGGCCTGCTCTCTGCTTCCACCGCGTGACAAAAATGTGGTTCTGCACCACGAGTTATCAAACCCGACTCTCTGCTGCTGCCCGGTCACCGACTCGTGCTACTGCAGGCCGAGTCGTCCAACCGAGCTCTCTGCCGCTACGGAGTGACACATACGTGGTGTCGCAACCTGAATAGATCAACCCGGCTCTCTTTTGCCATCGGGTGACGGAAATGCGGCACCCCTGCCCGGGTGACCCGCACGCATAGTGGAGCGAGAGAGCCAAGCTCTCTTCTGTCACTGGGCAACTTAAATAAAATGTGTTGGTGGTTCAATGAAAGTTTTTACGTAAGTAGCGTGGCGAAGCTCTATTTAAATTACATAACTTAATTGCATGTACAATAATAAGACTCTAACACATCATTTAGATAGAACCGAGTAGGGTCTCAGTTAGACTGTCAGTCTGATCTCAGTGCCAGGGAAAGTCATGGAGCAGGTGATCTTGAGTGCTCTCATGAAGCACATGCAAGAGAACCAGGTGATCAGGCCCAGTCCAGACAGGTTCACAAAAGGCAGGTCTTGCCAGACTAATCTGATCGCCTTCTATGACAAAGCGACTCGGCTGCTGGATGAGGGAAAGGCTGTGGATGTGGTCTTCCTGGACTTCAGCAAAGCCTTTGACACAGTGTCTCACAGCATTCTGCTTGAGAAACTGTCAGCCTCTGGCCCGGAGAGGCGCACACTCTCCTGGGTGGAAAACCGGTTGGCTGGCCGGGCCCAGAGAGTGGCGGGAAATGGTGTGAAATCCAGCTGGAGGCCAGTGACAAGTGGGGTTCCCCAGGGCTCAGTGCCGGATCCAGCCCTGTTCAATGTCTTCATCAATGACCTGGATGAAGGCATCGAGCGCACCCTTAGCAAGTTTGCGGACGACACTAAGCTGGGTGGAAGTGTGGATCTGCTGGAGGGCAGGGAGGCTCTGCAAAGGGATCTGAACAGGCTGGACCGCTGGGGTGAGACCAACGGCATGAGGTTTATCAAGGCCAAATGGTGGGTCCTGCACTTGGGGCACAACAACCCTATGCAGTGCTACAGACTAGGAGAAGTCTGGCTAGAAAGCTGCCTGGAGGAGAAGGACCTGGGGGTGTTGGTTGACAGCCGACTGAATATGAGCCAGCAGTGTGCCCAGGTGGCCAAGAAGGCCGATGGCATCTTGGCTTGGATCAGAAACGGCATGACCAGCAGGTCATCCTCCCTCTGTACTCGGCACTGGTGAGGCCCCTCCTCGAATCCTGTGTTCAGTTCTGGGCCCCTCACCAGAACAAGGATGTTGAGGATCTAGAACGAGTCCAGAGAAGGGCAACAAAGCTGGTGAAGGGGCTGGAGAACAGGCCTTACGAGGAACGGCTGAGAGAGCTGGGGTTGTTTAGCCTGGAGAAGAGGAGGCTGAGGGGAGACCTCATTGCTCTCTACAACTACCTGAAAGGACGTTGTAGAGAGGAGGGTGCTGGCCTCTTCTCCCAGGTGACAGGGGACAGGACAAGAGGGAATGGCCTCAAGCTCCGCCAGGGGAGGTTTAGGCTGGACATTAGGAAAAAATTCTTTACAGAAAGGGTCATTGGGCACTGGAACAGGCTGCCCAGAGAGGGGGTTGATTCACCTTCCCTGGAGGGGTTTAAGGCACGGGTGGATGAGGTGCTGAGGGATATGGTTTAGTGTTTGATAGGAACGGTTGGACTCGATGATCCGGTGGGTCTCTTCCAACCTGGTTATTCTGTGATTCTGAGTACTGCTTAAATGCCTTTGATCTGTCTCTAGGGTAGCAAAATCACAGAGGCGTCGCTATTTGTCAGCAGCCAATGAAGCAGCAAACTCTAAAGGGCATTTTCAACTCTGTCATTGATTCTCCCCTGGCCTTTTTCCTACCAGCCTTACCACTGCACGCAGCCGCATCTTTTGGGCGGTCATCAGGCCAAAATGTCCAGGCTGAGAAGAACAATAAAGCTGTCACAGAGAAGCTAACTGTAATAGCAGACTCCAGACATAACAGGAAAGGCTGTGCAAGGGCAGAGACAGCCTGTGCTTTTATCAGCTGAGTTACGGCCCTTCCTCTCACAGAGCTAACTCAATACGATCACTGCTGCAACATCATTAGTCAGTTGCAGGGGTCTGTGAATCCCTGGCACGTGCCAAAATCGAGTCAGCTAGGGTCCCGTGCCTCTGAGTTACAGAGCACTTGGGTGGGGAGGAGGAGAGGGAAACAAAATACCCTAAAACTCTTCCACTTCAGTCATCCTGACGATAACAACACACGGATCTTTTTAGCAGCAGTTCTCTGATCAGAAGCTAAGAGGACCATTTCAGCCTGGGCCTCCTATAGAGCCACGTGTGTACATAAAGAAGAACTGACATGTTTGAGAGGAACTAGGAGTCCTACAGACAGACAAAGGATTATAAAAAAAGGGCAGGGACTAGCACAAAGATTCTAAACCAGCAAGCGGAGCGGTAAAGGGGAATATCAAGATACAAAGGGAATGGAAAAACTGGAACAGCAACGGCGAGCAAAACAAAGGGATTGAGAAAGAAATAGAAGAATGGGAAAAGAGAAAGGAAGACAAGGCAGTCGCAGGTGCAGAGAAAGAACAAACGAACTCCAGGGACTAGGCCAATAACATTGCGGGGAAAAAGAAAAAAATGCAGATTGGAACAAAGATGGAAAAAGAAAAAAAGAACTACGGACACAAGACAGATACTAAAGATCGGGGGGGGGGGGGGAGAAGAAAGAGAAAGCACCACAGAAAAATAAAAGAGTAGGGGTAAAGGAATGCCAAAGAACAAAAATTGTCTTGCGGCACAATACAGGATAGGAACCAAGACGTCCAGCTCTAAAACGTTCGCTACCTAGTCCCATCGCTGTCACAAGAAGCAGCGTTCCAGTAAAAGCACACATACCCTTATTCCTTACAAGGAGGCTTTCGGGCAGAGTAACAGCATCATTCTTACCGAAAATGTAAGGTAGAGTTAACAAAACACAGCTGCTCCCCAGGCCCTATTTATACCTTGCAGGGGGTTCGCCCCACCTCATTCACAGGTGATGTGTGTGAAGGCTCAGGGGGTATATAAGCCGCAGGCCTGGCCTGGGGAAGTCATTCAGCCTCTGGCTCTCCTTGAGATCAGAGCTTTGCTGTTGTTTTAGCTCGTTGCGCCTTTTGATGAGGGTACGCTGGAGCGTTAAGCTTTTTTTTTTTTTTAACAGTTCACGTTGCTGCGAATGTTTTTTTTTCTTTTGTATGTAGGTGCATGTTTGGTTTTAGGTCAGTACTTTTTGATTGGGTGTTTGAGGGGGTATGATGTTTTAGCAGGTATTTTTTTGGAGGGTGGGGGGGTTGTTTGTTTGTTGGCTTTTTTTTTCTGTGTGTTTTGCCTTTGTTTAGGATTTCTGGTTATGGGGCAACATATGGCTGTTTCTCATTCTGTGGGGGATGATGTATTCATCCTAGAGTCTCTGCAGTTTGTAGCAGGCACCTCACGGGGGATAGTAATTTAGGTTTTGCTGCGTTAGCCTAGGAGGGAGTAAGTTCATTCTGTAGGCTGGTGGAGGACAGAAGGGACCAGGGGAACCCTGGGAAAAGCTGAGAAGCACAGCTCCCAAAGAACATCAACATGGAAGGGTCAAGGGGTTAAAATATAGGGCAGGTTCTGTTAGGAAGGAGCAGAGTTCCTTCCCTGACTCTTCAGGAGTGGAAAAGGGCTTTAGCGGTTTGGAATTGGGGAAAGGGAGATGGGTTCATCTGTTTTACTTGGGTCGGTTGGGCAGTCAGAGGTAAGTGCCATTCAGGTTTTTGTCATTGTAGTCTCTCTGTAGTCGATGGGAGGTCACGATGAGGATGAGACGTAAGGTATGGATCATCTGGACCCTTGTACAGCAATTGCCTGGTTTGCCCATCAGAGGAGTTTTATCTTGAGAAGCATTAGTTGCCCTAGGAAATGTAATCTCTAGGACTCTAAGATGTCTGCTCCCCTGTACCTTCTACTTATTGCATTCCTCGACTGACTTCTTTGCATCTGTCTTGTCTCCATCCATCCGAACATCAAAGACCTCGCTACTTAAAGGTATGGACTCGCTGCCTCTCTACAGTGCAGGGTTCTGTCCCTGTCTTCTGTGTTTCTCAGGGAAGAGGCCGGTTGTTGTTTTGACTTGTAACGGTTAGCAGCTGAGCAACTCGTCTTCATCTGGTCTGTGGGCACACAAGTCTCCCTTATTTAGTAGAGTTTTGGGTTTTTCCTGAACTTACCGGTGAGGTTTGCTCTATTATTGCTCACGGCGGTTGTTATTTTGTCCCTGTTATCTGTTGTGGGTTTCTTAACGTTCATTGAGTTTCCAATCTAGGTCTAAAATTCGTCAAATCTCACTGCTGTGAGTTTTTCATTGGCTGACAGCCTCTGTAATTCCAGTCTCCTTTGCTGTGTGGCGAGCGTTCTCTGTTTTTAGGCCTTCTGTGTTTGTTCTTTTTGAAAAGTAGTAGAGGTTATAATTTTTCAAGTTCTTGTTGTTCACTCCTGTGACTGAAGTCTTGTAACTTCTTAGAGCTGAGATTTCCACGGCTCATCTTTCTTTTGTCCTGGGTATCAGCACTACTATGTTCCTACAATGGGTGTGGTGGAGAGGAGAGGTAAGCAGATGGCATGGACTTTTGGGGTGCCAGTGAGCTGGGAACGGCAGGGAGGGGTTTTAAAAGTAGCACAGGGGAGAGGGCAATACAGGGAGAGTCTTCTTTGGGCAGGTGAAGGCAGAGGGGCCTACTTCTGAGCCCAAACCTTGCCTGGGCAGGGCAGTTCCAGCCTGTATCTGTTGTTGTCTAGGTTTTGTAGTCCATGTGCTGTGTCTTAAACTTTCTTGGATCCCTGTTGTGGGACTCGTTCCGCGCATCTTCTGCATCTTTAGGGCTTTAAAAGGGGCTTCTTGCCCGTCCATCTAGCCAGTTGCGGCCACATCTCTTTGGAACCCTGCACGGTTCATGGCTTTTCCAGGGCTGCCGTAGGTTCTCCCTCGGAGCCCTGTCCGTTGCCTTGCCCATTGGCAGGGGTGGTCCCGGAGTCCTCTTTGTCGCTGTGAGTCGTCTTTTGTCCCCGGTTCCCGACATTGGTATTGTTGTGTGCTGGTGTTCTGTGTGTATTTGTGTCTGGTTGGAGCTGCTCTGCCTGGTGCGTAGAGGAATTGCTAAGAGTCAGCCGAGGTAGAGTGGCCTGATTGCATGCTTAAGGTTTTGACGAGACTAGACGTTGCAGTCTCGGGGCGTCCATTACTTTGCAGAAGTAGCAGCCCTTGGTGTGGCGGGTGAGGAGGGTAGTTTCTGCTGCTCTCTGGAGCCGCGGAGGGGACGACCAAAACTGCGTGGGAGCAGGCAGCGGGAGGGGTGGCGACGGGGTTTGTACGTGAAGGGAGCGGCATTTCATGTTTGGGTTTGGTTGTGGACTAGCTTTGCTTGGCTGTAACGTGCAGTACAGATGGTTCTGCTGAGGTGAAGCAAGAGGTCTGGAACTGCGAGTTTTCACTGAGCGATGGGGTAACTTCTTTTTTTTTTTTTTTCTTTTTTTCAGATTCCGAGGGATGACTTGTGTGCCAAAGACTGTTGATGGAGTAGTGGGTTCAGTGTCATAGCGAGGTGTGTTGGCTGTTGTGTCGGTAGGGAAATGTAACTGGTGGCTGTATGATCAGTTACTGTGTGCTGGTCTTAGTCTGTGAAGCGATAATCATCCTTGCCGTTTGTATATTACAGGTGGAGCTCGAGCCTCAGCACAACCACAGAGGATGAGGGAAGCTGGGCATCTGAGCAGTCAAGGTAATGCAGTGGGAGATGGGTGTCCCTTGAGGCAGCCTGTGCTTTAGTATACTAAATAAGCATGCTTTTTCTGTGGCAGGTGCCAAATACAGCCTCAGAGGGGTGAAGCTTCATGCTGACATGTGGTCTGAGAGGTGAGGAGGTTGTTTGAATAGGTGTGTTAGAACCCCGTAGTACACAGCAACTCCATTGAACATTGGCCTTTGGTTTTGTAGATGCTGTGCGGTCCACTTTCAGCACGCGAAGAGCAGTTGAGGTGAAATGGACAGTAGAGAGATGGAGCATGGGACTGATTTCTCAGAAGCGCAGTAGTGAATTTTCTGTCTACCTGAAGTGCCCTAGGTGGTGATGACTGCAGCATCCAATGTTTGAATTGGCACCGAACAGGTGAGCAGAATGCCTCAGCAGTTTTGCAGTGGGTGTAGAACGAGATTTTTACAGTGGCTGTAGAACAAGATGTTTGAGGCGAGCGGTGTGATGCTGGTTTGGCATTGTGTTTTCTGCCTGGTTTTTTTTGAAGATTATAGTCCAGGACAATGTGAGTGTGCAGGATTTTTCCAGTTAGTTGATGCAGTTTGAGTTTTTTCTACCAAGGATGGCTTTGGTCCCTCGGTCCTCTGAAAGTTAAGGGGGCTGTGGTTTTGGGCTGGGAAGAGGGCAGAATGTTGAGAATTGCAGGGAGGGCATTTAGCATAGGGTAGAGGGTTCTGCAGGAAGAGTACGCTTTGTTGCAGGGTTGGAGATGGGTTTAATCTTCTGCCTCAAGCTAGCGTGTGCCAGGCAGGGCAGTTCCAGCCTATATCTGTCTTGTTGTTTAGACTATGTAGACTCTTCTGGGTCTTAAATCTTCTGCAGGTCTTGATGTCATCTTTGTGTTTGAGCCACGTGTCATCTCTAGACTCTTGGATGTCTGTTCTTAGTAAGGTGCCGATCGGGCACTGCTTTTCTTGCATTGCGATCTTGAAGTGCAGATAGGTCTTGCCTTTTGGCAATTTGCGGTCAGTTGCCTATTGGATAGGCATTGCAGGACATGTCAGCATCCTCAGCCGTTATTGTTCAATTTTCTTAAATCCCTGTTCTGGGACTTCTTCCATACATACTGTTTTGTTGTCTTTAAGCAGGGCTCATCCTTGCATCCTTGTAGTTGTGGCTACGTCTCTTTAAGGGGCCACAGTCTTCCATTTTTCAAGGGCTCACATAATCTTTCTTGCAGCTCCCTACATCTTCTTGCCCAGTGCCAGCTCTCTTTTGAGAGTCCTTCTTACTGACTTTCCTTTTTGTTTTTGCATCCTGTCATTGGTTTTCTGTGCAGAGCGAGTCTGTGCATGTTTGTATTTGGCTGGAGCTGCTCTGCCTGAGCTGAAGAAATGGTAGGTAGCAGAAGAATAGCAGTGAAATTCTATCTTTAGATATACCCATATAGTTAGACTTTGAAGGGTGAGGCCATACGGTGCATTACAGAGCAAGTAACCATAGGTACATGGGGTGAGGAGAATTATTTTTGGTCGGTTATGCAGCCACAGAGGGAATGACCAAAGCCATCTGAGGTATGCTGCTGGAGCATCGGTAGGGCAGTTTATATTCTTGGGGCAATAAATCTGGTGTGTATGGTTGTTAGGATTTGATTTTATTTTTTTTTTTCTGCCCGGCTGTTGTGTGACGAAGAGGTGGTATTCCTGACTCAAAGCAGCGTGTGGAATTGTTTAGCTCTTCTTGAGTGTGGGGGTGAGTTATTGAATGTTGAGTTTTACAGGTGCAGAGGCATTGGGTTTGGCAGCAAGGGGTGACAATTGAATCGGGGGTAGATTCCCATAGCCAGGTGGGTTGGCTGCTGAGTCAGCCGTTAGGTATTATTTGTACCTACACAGCTAGTAATTGGTTTTTGGTTATATTTTTTGTCTTTCAAGATACAGAGCAATGAGCAAAATGGAATACCGGTCTGGGAGCCATGTTGGTGAAGGACAGCAACGGTGAGTTACATGAAGAAGCACTTACTGCTCGCATTTTTTAGTTTATGGATTTGCAAGCCTTCCTTGCTGTTTGTGTATTACAGGTGGTATGTAAGCCTGAAATTGAGAGGAGAAGATGGTGGTGCCTGAGGCGGGGAGCGGTCCAGGTAAGGGAGCAGGAGCTGGGCAATAAGGACAGTGGGCTGTCTTTGTTTTAGGGTAGTATCTGAGCATGTGTGTTTTTTGCTTTATCTTCTGTAGGTGCCACATGCAGCCTAGCGGGGGTGAAGCTTCATGTAGACAAATAGTCTGAGAGGTGAGGAGGCTGTTATTTGAACAGATGTCTGAGAGGCAAGTTTGACAGAGCAACTCAGCTGAGCGTTTCTCTTTTGTTTTGTAGGTGCCACGTGGGCTGCCTTTGCAACAGAAAGAGTATTTGAGGTCAGTTGGGTAGCGGGGAGGTGGAGCACGGGCCTGTGGATTTGCCACAAGCAGGGCCCTGTGTAGTGTGGAGCTGACTGTTGACATTGTGTTTTTCGTTCTGTCTTCTTGTAGATGCAGAGGAACCTGGTGACTGCAGGATCATCCTTGACAGTGGATGCGGTTTGGGCTGCTTCTGCCGAGCATGGCTTCAGGCTCTCGGACCTCTGACAGTTAAGTAGAGGGATTGGGGCTGAGGTTATGTTGGGAAGAAGGGAGATGGTTTATCCTAGCCTGGAGGGGTTTTAGCAGTAGCATAGAGAAGAGTACTATGTTGGGACAGTCCTGTTTGGGCAGGTAAAGGCAGAGGGGCCTACTTCTCAGGCTGAAGATAGCATGTGCTGGGCAGGGTTGTTCCAGCCGTTGTGTTGGTGGTGTAGCATGTGCTGGGCGGGGCAGTTCCAGCCGTTGTGTTGGTGGTGTAGCATGTGCTGGGCGGGGCAGTTCCAGCCGTTGTGTTGGCGGTGTAGCATGTGCTGGGCAGGGTTGTTCCAGCCGTTGTGTTGGTGGTGTAGCATGTGCTGGGCGGGGCAGTTCCAGCCGTTGTGTTGGTGGTGTAGCATGTGCTGGGCGGGGCAGTTCCAGCCGTTGTGTTGGCGGTGTAGCATGTGCTGGGCGGGGCAGTTCCAGCCGTTGTGTTGGCGGTGTAGCATGTGCTGGGCGGGGCAGTTCCAGCCGTTGTGTTGGCGGTGTAGCATGTGCTGGGCGGGGCAGTTCCAGCCGTTGTGTTGGCGGTGTAGCATGTGCTGGGCGGGGCAGTTCCAGCCGTTGTGTTGGCGGTGTAGCATGTGCTGGGCGGGGCAGTTCCAGCCGTTGTGTTGGCGGTGTAGCATGTGCTGGGCGGGGCAGTTCCAGCCGTTGTGTTGGCGGTGTAGCATGTGCTGGGCAGGGCAGTTCCAGCCGTTGTGTTGGCGGTGTAGCATGTGCTGGGCAGGGCAGTTCCAGCCGTTGTGTTGGCGGTGTAGCATGTGCTGGGCAGGGCAGTTCCAGCCGTTGTGTTGGCGGTGTAGCATGTGCTGGGCAGGGCAGTTCCAGCCGTTGTGTTGGCGGTGTAGCATGTGCTGGGCAGGGCAGTTCCAGCCGTTGTGTTGGCGGTGTAGCATGTGCTGGGCAGGGCAGTTCCAGCCGTTGTGTTGGCGGTGTAGCATGTGCTGGGCAGGGCAGTTCCAGCCGTTGTGTTGGCGGTGTAGCATGTGCTGGGCAGGGCAGTTCCAGCCGTTGTGTTGGTGGTGTAGTATGTGTACTGTGTCTTGGGTCTTCCACAGGTCTTGATGCTGTCTGTGCTCAAGGCACACTTGGCCTTCATCTCTGTGGTCTCTTTTTGCGTCCCTCCTCCCCCTGCTTCTGGGACTTTTTGCGTCCCTCCCCCCCCCGCTTCTGGGACTTTTTGCGTCCCTCCCCCCCCGCTTCTGGGACTTTTTGCGTCCCTCCCCCCCCGCTTCTGGGACTTTTTGCGTCCCTCCCCCCCTGCTTCTGGGACTTTTTGCGTCCCTCCCCCCCCCCCCCCCGCTTCTGGGACTTTTTGCGTCCCTCCCCCCCCCCCCCCCCCCCCCCCCTGCTTCTGGGACTTTTTGCGTCCCTCCCCCCCCGCTTCTGGGACTTTTTGCGTCCCTCCCCCCCCCCCCCGCTTCTGGGACTTTTTGCGTCCCTCCCCCCGCTTCTGGGACTTTTTGCGTCCCTCCCCCCCGCTTCTGGGACTTTTTGCATCAGTTTCCTACATTTTAAGTCTTTAAGCACAGCTTACTGCAAGTCCATCCTTCCACTTGTGGCTTTTTTCCTTTGTGAGGGGCTACTTTTGCAGAACTGGTATTGAGTTCTCATTTCAGTTTCTAGGTCTTCCTGCCCCATGGCATCTCTGGTCTGGGTGTCTTCCTCCTTAGAGTCTTCTTTTCTATCTGCATTGCAATTGGTCTATTATGTGTGGTGTTGCTCTATGTGTTTGTCTGGCTGGAGCTGCTGTGCCCGAGGCAATGAAGTAATTGTATGGTTAATATGTGGATATGCTGAGTACTTGCAGTCTAGGGTTATACCCTGCTGAACAAGTAGCCATAGGTGAAGCAGGTGAGGAGAGTAGGATTTTCTTGGCTACACAGCTGCAGGAGCGATGATCAGGGCTCTGGGGCTGAACTATTGAAGCAGGAGGAAAGTAGTTCATAATCCCGTATGTTACTTATGGTGTATGCTGTAGTTATGGTTACTTATGTGGGACTTAAGATTTGATCTGTGAGACTGTGTCTAGGGTTGAGGGTTTTGGTGCATGGAGGTTTGTTTGTGAAGGTGTATTAGTGGGTGGGTGTGTGGAGGTGGGTGTCATTTCTTGTTGTCTCTTTAGTGTTTGTATGTGGAATGGAATATTTTCCTTTGCAAGCAGTTAGGACCAAAAATTGAGAATAGATTTAAGAAAGTCCTGCTGGGATTTGTAATATTTCTTCCCCCAGCTGTGTTTTTTTTCCCTGGACCTGGCCGGTCTGCGAGGTGATGTTCATTGCCAAGGTTTGGGTGCAGACTGACCTGGGGCTGGGTTTTCTTGAGTCAGGGCTAAATTTTGAGATGCCCAGTAGCGCTGTTCCTGGGGAGTCAGGGGCCTAGGAGGGATGGCCGGTTGTGGCCAGCAGGAGGTTGAATGCATGGCTGGAGCTTGATGAGGGCTTTGTGGGGGAGGGTTTTTGTGTGTGGTTTGGGGGTGGAGGGGTTGCTTTTTGAGGTTGTGTGTGTGTGATGTTTTGCTTTGCAGGTACTTAGCTTTTTTTGTAAAAAAAACCATAAATATTAGAATAAAAAACTCCCAGCTGGGGGATTTTTTTTTTTTCCCCCAGCTGGGTTTTTTTTCCCTGGACCTGGCCAGTCTGCGAGGCGATGTTCATCGCCAAGGTTTGGGTGCAGACTGACCTGGGGCCGGGTTTTCTCGAGGCAGGGCTAAATTTTGAGGCGCCCGGGAACGGTGTTCCTGGGGAGCCAGGGGCCTAGGAAGGATGGCCTGTTGTGGCCGGCAGGAGGTTGAATGCATGGCTGGAGCCTGAGGAGGGGTTTGTGGGGGAGGGTTTGTGTGTGTGGTTTGGGGGTGGAGGGGTTGCTTTTTGAGGTTGTGTGTGTGTGATGTTTTGCTTTGCAGGTACTTAGCTTTTTTTTTTGTAAAAAAAACATTAATATTAGAATAAAAAACTCCCAGCTGGGGGATTTTTTTTTTTTTCCCCCAGCTGGGTTTTTTTTCCCTGGTCCCGGCCAGTCTGCGAGGCGATGTTCATCGCCAAGGTTTGGGTGCAGACTGACCTGGGGCCGGGTTTTCTCGAGGCAGGGCTAAATTTTGAGGCGCCCGGGAACGGTGTTCCTGGGGAGCCAGGGGCCTAGGAGGAATGGCCTGTTGTGGCCGGCAGGAGGTTGAATGCATGGCTGGAGCCTGAGGAGGGGTTTGTGGGGGAGGGTTTGTGTGTGTGGTTTGGGGGTGGAGGGGTTGCTTTTTGAGGTTGTGTGTGTGTGATGTTTTGCTTTGCAGGTACTTAGCTTTTTTTAAAAATAAAATTTAAATATTAGAATAAAAAACTCCCAGCTGGGGGATTTTTTTTTTTTTCCCCCAGCTGGGTTTTTTTTCCCTGGTCCCGGCCAGTCTGCGAGGCGATGTTCATCGCCAAGGTTTGGGTGCAGACTGACCTGGGGCCGGGTTTTCTCGAGGCAGGGCTAAATTTTGAGGCGCCTGGGAACGGTGTTCCTGGGGAGCCAGGGGCCTAGGAAGGATGGCCTGTTGTGGCCGGCAGGAGGTTGAATGCATGGCTGGAGCTTGATGAGGGCTTTGTGGGGGAGGGTTTGTGTGTGTGGTTTGGGGGTGGAGGGGTTGCTTTTTGAGGTTGTGTGTGTGTGATGTTTTGCTTTGCAGGTACTTAGCTTTTTTTTTTTTTTTAAAAAAAACATTAATATTAGAATAAAAAACTCCCAGCTGGGGGATTTTTTTTTTTTTCCCCCAGCTGGGTTTTTTTTCCCTGGTCCCGGCCAGTCTGCGAGGCGATGTTCATCGCCAAGGTTTGGGTGCAGACTGACCTGGGGCCGGGTTTTCTCGAGGCAGGGCTAAATTTTGAGGCGCCCGGGAACGGTGTTCCTGGGGAGCCAGGGGCCTAGGAGGAATGGCCTGTTGTGGCCGGCAGGAGGTTGAATGCATGGCTGGAGCCTGAGGAGGGGTTTGTGGGGGAGGGTTTGTGTGTGTGGTTTGGGGGTGGAGGGGTTGCTTTTTGAGGTTGTGTGTGTGTGATGTTTTGCTTTGCAGGTACTTAGCTTTTTTTAAAAATAAAATTTAAATATTAGAATAAAAAACTCCCAGCTGGGGGATTTTTTTTTTTTTCCCCCAGCTGGGTTTTTTTTCCCTGGTCCCGGCCAGTCTGCGAGGCGATGTTCATCGCCAAGGTTTGGGTGCAGACTGACCTGGGGCCGGGTTTTCTTGAGGCAGGGCTAAATTTTGAGGCGCCCGGGAACGGTGTTCCTGGGGAGCCAGGGGCCTAGGAAGGATGGCCTGTTGTGGCCGGCAGGAGATTGAATGCATGGCTGGAGCCTGAGGAGGGCTTTGTGGGGGAGGGTTTGTGTGTGTGGTTTGGGGGTGGAGGGGTTGCTTTTTGAGGTTGTGTTTGTAATGTTTCGTGTCTTATTTTTTGCTTTGCAGGCCGCTTAAAGCTAAAAGAAAGACGTGTTTAGTATGGCCAGAGGACTCCCTGTGGAGCTGCGCCTCGGGACGGCCAGAGGTGTTGCTGCGGAGCTGCGCCTCGGGACGGCCAGAGGAGTCGCTGTGGAGCTGCGCCTCGGGACGGCCAGAGGAGTCGCTGCGGAGCTGTGCCTCGGGACGGCCAGAGGAGTCGCTGCGGAGCTGTGCCTCGGGACGGCCAGAGGAGTCGCTGCGGAGCTGCGCCTTGGGACGGCCAGAGGAGTTGTTTAATGCACAATGATATTTGTGTCTAAATATATAGTGTTATGTTGTGTTTGCTTCTGTAGTCTTGTGTTACATTGTGTCACTGTACTGTTGTGTTGTGCCGTGTTTAACATGGTGGTGTTGTATTGCATTGTGCCTTTAGCTCTGTACTGTGGTGTTGCGCCTTAACTCTGTACTGTGGTGTTGCGCCTTAACTCTGTACTGTGGTGTTGCGCCTTAACTCTGTACTGTGGTCTTGCGCCTGAACTCTGTACTGTGGTCTTGCGCCTTTAGCTTTGTACTGTGGTCTTGCACCTGTGTTGTCTTTCAGTGTGTTTAAATTAGTACTGTTGTGTTATGCTGTAACTTTGTAGTATTGCTTTGTGTTTAAGTTTCTACTATTGTCTTGCATTATGTCTGAGTTTGTACTGTTGTGTTGTTCCCTAAGTTTGTACTCATGTATTGTGTCTGAACTTTGTAGTATGGTATTGTCCTTGACTTAGTGCTGTTGTGATCTGATTTTGTTTATTGTATTGTATTGTTTGACTTTGTATATTGCAGTGTGTTAGTCTTGGACTTTGTTGTATTGAACTGTTTGAGTCTGTTTTCTGCCCTAACTTTGTATATTGCTCTGTGTTTGACTTTGTTGTATTGTGCCCCAACTTTGTATATTGCTCTGTGTCTGACTTTGTTGTGTTGTGCCCCAACTTTGTTTATTGCTCTGTGTTTGACTTTGTATTGCACTGTGTTAGAGTTTGTTGTATTGTGCCCTGATTTTGTTGTATGGCACTGTGTATGACTTTGTTGTATTGTGCCCGGATTTTGTTGTATGGCACTGTGTATGACTTTGTTGTATTGTGCCCAACTTTGTACATGGCACTGTGTTTGACTTTGTATTGCTTTGGGTCTGACTTTGTTGTATTGCGCCTCAACTTTGTATATTGCTGTGTTTGACTCTGTTGTATTGAGCCCCAACTTTGTATATTGCATTGTGTTTGACTTTGTTGCGTTGCTCTGTGTTTGACTTTGTTGTGTTGCGCCCTAACTTTGTGTATTGATCTGTTTGCCTTTGTTGTATTGTGCCCTAACTTTGTATATTGTTCTGTGTTTGACTTTGTTGTATTGTGCCCTGATTTTGTTGTGTTGCTCTGTGTTTGACTTCGTTGTATTGCTCTGTTTGCCTTTGTTGTATTGTGCCCTAACTTTCTTGTATTGCTCTGTTTGACTTTGTATATTGCTCTTTGTTTGACTTTGTTGTATTGTGCCCCAACTTTGTATATTGCATTGTGTTTGACTTTGTTGTATTGCTCTGTGTTTGACTTTGTATTGCGCCCTAACTTTGTATTGTACTGTGTTTGACTTTGTTGTACTGTGTTTGACTTTGTTGTACTGTGTTTGACTTTGTTGTATTGCGCCCCAACTTTGTATATTGCACTGTGTTTGACTTTGTATATTGCACTGTGTTTGACTTTGTTGTGTTGTGCCTCAACTTTGTATATTGCACTGTGTTTGACTTTGTTGTGTTGCGTCTCAACTTTGTATATTGTACTGTGTTTGACTTTGTTGTGTTGCGCCTCAACTTTGTATATTGTACTGTGTTTGACTTTGTGTTGCGCCTCAACTTTGTATATTGCACTGTGTTTGACTTTGTGTTGCGCCTCAACTTTGTGTATTGCAGTGTGTTTTACTTTGTTGTATTGTGCCTCAACTTTGTGTATTGCTCTGTTTGACTTTGTGGTATTGCATCTCAACTTTGTTGTATTGCTCAGTTTGACTTTGTATATTGCACTGTGTTTGACTTTGTCTTGCGCCTCAACTTTGTCTGTTGCACTGTGTTTGACTTCGTTGTATTGCTTTCTGTTTGACTCTGTATATTGCACTGTGTGTGACTTGGTTGTATTGCGCCTCAACTTTGTATGTTGTACTGTGTGTGTGACTTGGTTGTGTTGCGCTGCAACTTTGTATATTGCACTGTGTGTGTGACTTGGTTGTGTTGCGCCTCAACTTTGTATATTGCACTGTGTGTGTGACTTTGTATTGTTGTGTTGAAGTCTTTAATGTTGTATTCATGTCTTGTAATTTAACACATGCTGTCCTACTTTTTCACTAATAAAAGAATGAAAAACTCACATATTTCAATATAAGACACTGTAATAAACTTTTTTCTTGTTGTGGTGTCAGAGTTTTTCTT